>NW_024090723.1:0-32164 GCF_014356525.2 Nilaparvata lugens
ATAGCCCTTCATTACTGCTCCAGCTTTCATAAGTTTTTGTCGGTTTGTTTCTAGATGGCAAGCACTTCACGTGCCAATCCTCCAAGAGGAGGCGTGAGGAGGAAGAGGATGCACCTAGACCTCCCAAGAGAAGGTGTGTTGTGAATGCACATCCACAGGCTCCTCTCCGAAGATCGGAGAGATCCGACAACAAAAGTAAGTATCGACAAATTTTCCAATTTTTGACCGAATTTGACTTATGATGCATGATTTTGAACCGCCTTGACGAGCTGAAAAAATGAAGTGTAGTACGATGAGATCCGAACATTGTGTCAACAGTTATAAGTGATTGAAATTTTGATCCTTGAGGTGTCCATATGCCAGCCTCTCCTCTAGGTAATA
Organism: Nilaparvata lugens; assembly: GCF_014356525.2. Taxonomy (NCBI): domain Eukaryota; kingdom Metazoa; phylum Arthropoda; class Insecta; order Hemiptera; family Delphacidae; genus Nilaparvata; species Nilaparvata lugens. The sequence continues at coordinate 382 of NW_024090723.1, forward strand.
CTGAAATTAAGTGCATCTAACGGGTGATTCTCATATAACATAATCTCATGAACTTATATCATTGTGCGAAATATCAATGTAAGAGCAATTTAAATTTAGTTGGTGATGATGGTTGAAGCTAAAAATTAGGTGTTTTTCACAATACACAAGGAACATTGTTGTCAGGTGTACCTGAAAATCTATATGAGATCGAGCGCTCTACCTGATCTCAGATTGTAGAGCACAAAAACGCCCAAAGAGATTTGAATTATACATCTAAATGGTAACAATCGGGAGATATTGTTGATCAAAAACTAAAATTCATCAAAATTGATTTTTTCTTATAATTTTACTCATTTTTGAAAAATCATAGCTCAATCTCATTAGAGATAGAGATTCCGATTATCTCATTCCATTCAGAATTTTTTTATCTAAAAAAAGGCGATAGCAAATTTTTCCGTCCAATACTGGATTCAGGTTTTTGGGCCTCCCTGTATCTAGCACAAGGAAATTTTGCATTGTCACGTGGTAATTTGAAACCACCAATATTTCTAAATGAGCCAATAAAATGTAATAGAACTATAAAATTGGAAAGAAGGTTAGACCTATCTAAAGAGTAAATCACTCAAATCAAGTATTATTAGTGATAGGAGTAATAGCATTATCAACACGATAAGAAAATATGTATTATTGTGATTTAATAATATGAGAACTCATTGGTAAGATCAAAAAATTATAAAGCGGCATAATTATTATTGGCGGATTACAAAAATAAAATAAAATAAAATGCATGAACATTGAGGTTAGAGTTACTTGTTTACGTTTTGAAAAGAATTAGTCGATCTTGGATAATCGATAATTATCCGAACCAATACTGAATGAATCAGCTGATATTCGATCAACCCATATGACCGGTTGAATCATATAAAATTCACTCACAAGGATATATTATGTATACTAAAGGAAGTCGATGTGTAGAAATACAAATAACTATTATTTCTGTATAAATATTTATTATAATCTAAAAAAGCATGATAAATCAAGAGTATAAAAAACTCATATAAAACAAAATGTATTATCTATTAAAATCATATGTTACGATTTATTTATGAATTCAATTTAAGATAAATACCCCATATATCTGTATAAAAACTTCTTTTATTTAATTTTTTCTATTATAAAGCCGAGGAAGCCCTGATTCCCAGGCAACCAATTGTATTGAGTCTATTAAATTGAAGGCCAATCAGAGAGTAGCTTATAGAATTATTCTAGGAAGAAGCAAATTTTTCTGAAAACCTTTTTCTTCTGGCTTAAGATCCCACCCGAGAGGATGCACATGGAGTTTAGGGTCTTTTCTTATCCCTTTTAAAAATTTTTTAACGAATTATTAAGCCAAACCCTTTTTTAAATGTAATGTATGTTTGTTGAATGTTAATTGTTTGTGAACTCAGTGCTGTCAAGGAGTTCGTATTGTAAAGATTCCATAAAAATAGCTTTAATTCGAAAGAACTTATAAAAATCTGGATCACACGTTAGCCCAGCAGTGACGAAAAGGAGCCTACCTAATTAATTATTGGAAATAATTAATTCAATCCACGAGAACATCCAGAACTTCAGTCAGTGAGTGATAAGTCAAACCAAATGAGCTCATTTGTCTACGTTCAGTGGGGTAATATAATAATAAAAAAGCGCTATTCCATTAATTAGTTTAAAATAAAAAGTCACCACGTGTTGAACAAATCACATAGTTCACAAGAACATTTTATAAATTATTTATTATATGGAAGCTTACTTCCATGCACTGCCCAAATTCATATTAAAAGCCCTGAGATCTCATGTTCGAATATTAATTTATTAAATATTATTTTGTTTATTAAACAAAATATACCATATCAAACTTATAGACCGAACAGGTTTTTATCTGCAGAATTTTATATTGATTGGAAGTCTAAGTACCAGTATTAAATATAATATATTATGAATTTGAAATTCATATTGTGAATATTAGCAAAGCCTGTGATAATTATTCATTTTCAATTATTTCGCGACAGTACACGCGATACCGTGGATTCCTATTTCACCGCACCACACCACAAGGTTATAATTGGAGAATCGTAATACCTAAGGAAATAGCGGAAGAAGTGATTAGGAAACACATGAGAGAATTGGCCACTTTGGAGTAAGAAAACGATATGTACACTAAAAGAAGCCTGTTATCTGAAGGTATGCACAAAAAGGTAGTCAAAGTGTTAAGAGCATGCGACCTATGTCAAAAACCAAACATTTAAAATATCAAGTCAGGGAGCAATGATACCTATATTGCCGACCGCCCCATTGGAGTTAGTCAGCCGACATTTATGTCCTCTACCCCTAGCACAACATGGGAAGAAATATATATTCGTATTAACATGCACATTCTCTAATACACCATGTTCTTTCCCATCGGTAAACTAACAGGGGAAGTCCTAGCAAATTGCATAGTGAATAGTGGACTCCGCAGTAGAAAACCTAAGCGCATCCTATCAGATAATGCATCATATTTTTGTAGCAAACCATGGAAAAGAATACTTGACCTGGCTGATATAAAAATCTCGAACTTCCACATATTCTCCTAGTTCGAACCCCGTGGAGCGCCGCATGGCAGAAATCTCACGATTCATGAGGCGTACTGTGCTGAAAAACACAAAGTTGGGTTAGATATCTACCGTTCTTGGAAGAATGTTTCAACAATTGCATAAATGAAAACACAGGATATACACCAGTAGAGGTTATTTTCGGAGAAAGAAATAAAATGTTTATTGAAAAGTTAATAGATTTCCCACCGTCGAATGCTTTAACTCATCCTAACCTAGACATCTGTCACATTGTACAACAGAGATTAGAAAGGTCAGCGACTTCACGAAAGCATTATCATGATAATAATCCAAGCAATTTAAATACAGTGTCGGAGATGAAATACTTTTAAAAAGCCATAGATTATCAATGCATTGAAAAAAACTACCAGAAAATTCTTCCATATTTATACTGGACCATACAAAATTGCAGCCGTACTGAACGTAATACCGTTCAGTTGTATGAGAAAGCAACCAAATTTAACTTGGTGGGAAAATATTTCTAATCTCAAACCGTATTATCGAGACAATAAGCGATAAGAATATAAACAATAATATTTGGATTCATGGTCTACCTGTCAACAAATACGTACCAACAACACCAGGCAACACACTTATTTCGCAGACGAGTATCCACTTCGAACAACAACACCTGAAAATAAAGAAATAAAAATTTAGAAACCATTTTTTAACACCTTCTTATTGATGAAACAAGAGAATAATAACTTCTAATGTTAAAAAGCCAACTTACCTTCATGTAGCAGGAAGAAACATCAAGATGGCGACAAGTGACAAGCCGAAGCCAACGTAAACCAGCTGTACACTACGAACACCAGAATAGTCAATGCCTATTAAATCATCAAAGTTGATACCCCGAATAAGAAGATCAAGTGTCATATAAATGTGAATTGCATGTAGAGATATTATAGAAATATTATATTATTATTATTTATGTATAAACTATTAAGAAAATCATTAAAATTATCCGCCAAATGATCAAACCGCATAGTTACCACCAAAAGCATTAATCCCAAGTCTCAATGTATTAGAGGAAAGAAGTTCGTGTTGTAAAACCTACCAAAGATTATCTTTAAAATATCCATTACATGAAAACAAAGCCCAATTTCTGCAAGAGAATGAAATGAAAATGTACAAGTCACTGTTCTATGTTGAGGAGAAATATGTTATACTCTGCAAGTCGGAGAATTATCAGTTTGTTAGGTTGGCAATGATTTTGCACCAACATTCAAATGTGCTCTGGCCTGAGGGCAGAGCGTGATTAGAAAAAAGATTTATTTATGTATGGAGGAGGAGATAGTTTATATTGTGTATTGTGTGTAGAAGGAGATTGGCCGATGTAAGGCGTATGTATTTGAATTGAATTTATTTATTGTTGTTATGTTGTTGAATTGTTAGGAGGTAAGATTCTCAGTAGAGTTATTAGCAGACTTTGTAACATATATGATTTCTGATCCAAAACAACTGGATCATAAAATTTATATTATATTCTCGAATTGTCGTTTTAAATCAGAAATCAGAGGGCGTTTTGTGTCACGTGGTAATTTGAAACCACCAAATATTTCTAAATGAGCCAATAAAATGTAATAGAACTATAAAATTGGAAAGAAGGTTAGACCTATCTAAAGAGTAAATCACTCAAATCAAGTATTATTAGTGATTAGGAGTAATAGCATTATCAACAACGATAAGAAAATGTTATTGTGATTTATAATTGAGAACTCATTGGTAAGATCAAAAAATTATAAAGCGGCATAATATTATTGGCGGATTACAAAAATAAAAATAAAATAAAATGCATGAACATTGAGGTTAGAGTTACTTGTTTACGTTTTGAAAAGAATTAGTCGATCTTGGATAAATCGATAATTATCCGAACCAATACTGAATGAATCAGCTGATTATTCGATCAACCCATATGACCGGTTGAATCATATAAAATTCACTCTCATAAAGGATATATATGTATACTAAAGGAAGTCGATGTGTAGAAATACAAATAACTATTATTTCTGTATAAATATTTATTATAATCTAAAAAAGCATGATAAATCAAGAGTATAAAAAACTCATATAAAAACAAAATGTATTATCTATTAAAATCATATGTTACGATTTATTTATGAATTCAATTTAAGATAAATACCCCATATCTGTATAAAAACTTCTTTTATTTAATTTTTTCTATTAAAAGCCGAGGAAGCCCTGATTCCCAAGCAACCATTGTATTGAGTCTATTAATTGAAGGCCAATCAGAGAGTAGCTTATAGAATTATTCTAGGAAGAAGCAAATTTTTCTGAAAACCTTTTTCTTCTGGCTTAAGATCCCACCCGAGAGGATGCACATGGAGTTTAGGGTCTTTTCTATCCCTTTTAAAAATTTTTTAACGAATTATTAAGCCAAACCCTTTTTTAATGTAATGTATGTTTGTTGAATGTTATTGTTTGTGAACTCAGTGCTGTCAAGGAGTTCGTAATTGTAAAGATTCCCATAAAAATAGCTTAATTCGAAAGAAACTTATAAAAATCTGGATCACACGTTAGCCCAGCAGTGACGAAAAGGAGCCTACCTATTAATTATTGGAAATAATTAATTCAATCCACGAGAACATCCAGAACTTCAGTCAGTGAGTGATAAGTCAAACCAAATGAGCTCATTTCATTGTGCGAAATATCAATGTAAGAGCAATTTAAATTTAGTTGGTGATGATGGTTGAAGCTAAAAATTAGGTGTTTTTCACAATACACAAGGAACATTGTTGTCAGGTGTACCTGAAAATCTATATGAGATAGAGCGCTCTACCTGATCTCAGATTGTAGAGCACAAAAATACGCCCAAATATATTTTAAATTATACATCTAAATGGTAACAATGGGAGATATTGTTGATCAAAAACTAAAATTCATCAAAATTGATTTTTTCTTATAATTTTACTCATTTTTGAAAAATCATAGCTCAATACTCATTAGAGATAGAGAATTCCGAATGATCTCATTCCATTCAGAATTTTTTTATCTAAAAAAAGGCGATAGCAAATTTTTCCGTCCAATTACTGGATTCAGGTTTTTGGGCCTCCCTGTATCTAGCACAAGGAAATTTTGCATGAAGAAATTTGTTCTGGACTTCTCTCATGTATCCAAATAATAATATTAAAAAATCAGAACTACAATATATATTACAAGCACACCCCTTTTTTATGTCTATATTGACTGGACTAAATCTCGTTGGTTTAATTTTGTATTTTTAAATTTTTGGCCCGGTTGCACAAAAGCCTGTTAAATCTTAATCATGATTATTTTCCAAGAGAACCAATCAGATAAGGTTTCTTGAGAAAACAGGGCTTCTCTGATTAGTTCTTGTGGCATTTAATTGTGATTAAAAGTTAACAGATTTTTGTGCATCCGGGTGTTTCAAGTATTTTCCTGCTCCTGTTCTCATACTTTTGTTTTTATTTTTAGTTTGGAAATTGAAAGAGCAGAAGAAGAGCTTCAGAGACTTGAACTGCAGCATCAGGAACGCCAGAGACAGAGACAGAGAAGGCAACCAATGAGGAGACTAGCAGAGATGGAGGTTGATCGTGAACCTCCAGTCCTCCCACCACCACCCCCCGTTGATAGTAAGTATTCATGAAATATTCATAAAGAGTTCATGATTCAATTTACACATAATTCCAAGTTCAAAAAAGTCACCTACAATTTTGAAATTAATCTGATTGATTTACTAGTCCAGGCAATGAATGCTCAAAAAAGGGTGTAGAGGGAAATGTTTGGGAGACAATTTTTGACCCCGCAGTTCTCTTCAGGGTAGTAAGGAGGTAAACATATCCCCCTGTGCTAAGGGGGTGGGGGTGGTTTAAAAGTACGATTTTTAGGTCGGATAAAAATTATCCAGACACCAATAGGAAGGAGACATTCTCCCCGTTAATTTGATATAAAATTATTAGGCATTACGACGCCCCATGATTCTGACAAAAGTGATATTCAATAGAAAAACAAATTTTCGCAATGTTTCCAATTTTATAATAAAAATTAAATTTCCTTTTAATCCTTTAGCCCTGAAACTTTTCTAGCAATACTAGGATATCGGGGATGATATTCTACATCCAATTCTGATGTTGAATTGGAAATTTGAGAAAGTTGCAATTTTACACGATTTGGCAACCTTGTAATTTCTCCGGATGGAGGGCCAAGTCTCAACTTATTTTACACAAACTATACATTCGATGAAACGTGAAAGCCCCTTGATTTATGAAACTAGGTAGCATTCAGTATAAAGAGTGTAGGCTAATAATTCAATTTGTTAACTGTAGCAGGTGTTTGACCTTTTTTTAGAAATGATCAAAAATGTACTGAAAACTCGGTAATTCATTTCTGAAAATTCTGTCTGAAAATTTCAGTTGTTGGTAATCTGATGTGGGGCCGGCTGGGGAAACAGCCCTATTGGCCTGCAATGGTGGCGGTCGATGAGGACGGCCTATACTTTAAACAGAAAAGTAAGTTATCAAAATGATCTACTTGAACAATACTCTGGATAGTCATCCATTTCATATTGTACAATAATTATGAAATGGATGACTATCCAGAGTATTATTAAATTAGATAGTGACTTCAGTCTGGATGAGTTGAATATAGTTTTTAAAATCAGTAAAAAATAACAAAGCGCCAGGAGAAGATCAAATTCCCTTTGAGTTCTATAAGAATGCGCCGCCCAATATGCTAGATAGATTACTGAATATTTACAATACAATATTTACAATAGGTAGGGTCCCAAGTAGTTTCAAGTCTTCCATTATTTTTCCGATTTTTAAAAAGGTGAGAGCAACGTAGTAGGTAATTACAGAGGTATCAGTTTTTTAACAGCATTCTTCAAAATTTTTGCAGGGTTAATACTAAATAGACTTAATCACTGGGTGGAGGAAAATAACGTACTAACGAGTTTCAGGCGGGATTTCGTAGGGGATACTCTACTATTGATAATATATTTTCCTTATCATCTATCGCTAGTCTTCAGTTAGCTAAAAAAAGAGGTAAATTATACTGTTTTTTCGTGGATTATTCAGCCGCATTTGACTCAATAGACAGAAAATCTCTATTATATAAGCTTAGTAATATGGGCCTCTCAACAAAAATGTTGGCTATTTTGAGAGCGTTAAATGAGGATACTTCTGCTAGAGTATGGTGCACTCAACGGTCTGGAGAGGGGGGTCTCTCACAACGTTTTCAAACTAAATCAGGATTGAGACAGGGCTGCTTAATGAGTCCCTTGCTATTTTCTTTGTTTTTAAATGATTTAAATGATGAACTGGGTGGAGGACTATTGATAATGGTAAGAGGATTCGGGTCTTATTGTACGCTGATGACGTAGCTTTGATTTCTGACTCTCCAGTAGGGCTTCAGTACATGATAAATAATTTAGAAAGGTACTGTGAAATGTGGAATTTAAAGTAAATCTAGATAAGTCAAAAATAATGGTCTTCAGGAATGGAGGAAAACTAGCTGGGTGTGAGAAATGGACATTTAAAAATGAGCAGATTGAATGTGTAAATAGATACAAATATTTGGGGGTAGTTCTTACACCAACATTGAATTTTGAAGCTCATTTGAAAGAAAAATCAGATAAGGCTAAACTTGCGGTGAATTTGGCTTGGAGAGGTCTTTTAAATAGTGATAATATAGATTTCACAGCTAAATGTAAATGGTTCAAAGCTTGCGCAAGGGCAGTTCTGTGTTACGGAGCTCAAGTATGGGGCTATAGACAGTATGATACTGTAGAAAAATTTCAGAGATTTTCCATTAAGAAAGTGTTCTCGCTTCCTATAAACACCCCAAACTACATGTTGTTTATTGAGACAGAACTGTCACCTCTTTTTGAGTACTGTCTCAGGTTGCATTACAACTATATTACAAAAGTTATGGAAATGAAAGAAGGTCGACTTCCAAGATTTCTAGTGGAAGAAGTAATAAAAAGAGAGTCTTCTGGTTTAAAGATTGGAGAAAATTGTGTAATGATATAGGGATAAGTTATAATGACAATATTAATTGGAGTAATAAATTTAAGAAAATTCTCTCAGGCTTGGGCATAATTCACAGGGACAAATTCTTACAGGACGCACAAGCAGGCCATTTCCATTCATTGTATAGATCATTGAACCTACAACTGGGTGAGAACAATTACATAAAGAGGAATAATTGTGATTTGTGGGTGATGAGATGGGTGTTTAAAGCGAGAGGCGAGCTGATCGATTTGAACTATAAGCCATGGGTGTCAGATAGGAACTATACTTGTTCAATGTGTAATTTAAAAGAAATTGAGAACGTTTTCCACTTTGTTGGGCGATGCCCATGTTTGAAGGAATGGAGAATTAAATGGTTAGGGGCGGCGGTACTCTCTAGAGAAGTATTTATGTCTTATATGAATGGCCTAGATTGGAAGAGATTAGCTTCTTATTGTAGGGACGCTTGGAGATATAGGCGAGAACTAGTCCAGGATTTTAACTGGTAGGGTATTTTTGTCATGCTCTGGGGAAAAATATTTATCTACAATAGGTCAAATTCATGAGTCCTCCACCTTCCAGAGGTTTTATTTGAGAGCAAACAAACTGTTGAATTTAGTTTAACAAAGTAAAGAAAAAGTTAGATTTTATTTGTTAGAATAAGTTCAGTACTAGCATTATTTGAAATTTATTATTTTTCTTATTGTTTTATTTCTCCAGGTATTTTATGCTTTTTTTCTCAGATTTTTGTTGTGTTTTCGATTATTACAAGTTATAGTCATCTCTATTGCTTGATATTGATTTATTTTCATTGTTATTGTCACTAGTTTCAACATTTTACCGACTTTCCGGCTGACGATCAAAAAGTATCAAGCCGTAAATGTGTGTTACAAATTTCATTGCATTGTATGAAAATACTGTTCAATAAAGCATTTTTTTCTTCTTCTTCTTCTTCTATTGTACAATAATTACAAAATACAAATGAACCAGGAGAGGCTTGTTTCAGTTCAAATCTGTTCCTATTTGAATGCATAAAACACTCTAGCTCTATGTTATTTATTGATTCATACAATAAGTACATCATCAAAATGATGGGGAGAGAAAAATAAGGTAACCTTTTGCTATTTCTCTCCCAAATTTAGATAAGTTTACTCATAGTCCCAAATAGGTTAAGTCTTGTAGTTGTTCAATTCACAAAATTTTCAAGTCTGTTTTTATAACAAAACAAAAGATGTTCAAGTTTTTTTTATGTTTATTTTCAGTAACTGAAAATGGAGTACTTCGCCGGCAATTTTACGTCGAATGGTTGGCCGACGGGCGGCGGTCATGGGTTGGGGCCACTTATTTGGCCCCGTTCGAGCGCCCGGAAAATCCCACCCCTGAGGGTCTCAGGAACACCCTTAGGGAGTGGGTCCTAAATGTAAGTTTAAACAACTGTTTCCTAGTAAATATTACAGAAATTACAATAAGGCAGTACTTGATTATTACAATATCATGAAATATTAATTTTTAATATTATTACAATAATTAAATTATCAAGCTATTATATTCATTTTATGATAATACAGTGCCTTCATTGAGTCGCCCACATTCAAATAAACATGTTTGTGAACAGTGGGGCTTTTAAATTACTTGTGTGGCTACCGAAAGATATGTATAAAATCGCAATGTAAAAACATTTGCATGTTACAGCAGGTCTTCAGTACATATTGTTTTGAGTAGGATAATGTAAGCATGTGGTTTTGCCAAGAGCAAGGAGTATTCCTTTCTGAACAGTTTCTCACCAGTATCCAATGCCTATAGATTTTTTCCCTTGGGGTCAACTCTGACGTTTTAATGAACATGACAGACATTTTGAACTTATGTTATCAAATTTTGTTGAAACTTTTAATAATATATATACTGATATGTATTATTAATACTTATAATTATTATTATCAACCCCACCGGAGAAAAAGATCTTGAGGCATTGAATACTGATAGAATAATGTTCAAGAAGGAACACTAGTTGCTCTTGGGAAAATGACATAATTAGGCCTACATTACTGGACAGAAAACAATAGTGCAGATATGTTGTATGTTGTAACCTGTACATATTAAATGAATGTTCATTTGTTTTATACATATATAGTGATGCTATCTTGCAGTAGCTACACAACAATAATGTAAAACACTTTTTGCTTTTAAAAAGAACGACTAGCAAACAAGTGAATAAATTAATTTATTGAAAAAATCTGCCTGCTAGTCGTTCTTATTAAAAGCAAAAAAGTGATTTAATAATAAGCAGCTCGTGATTGAAAACAGCATTGAAAAAATATAAAACTCCCACTTTTTACAGACACGTTTATTTGAATGTGCGATACTTGATGAAAACACTGTATAATACATATTGAGTTATCATATACAATTAGAATAGAATTGAATGAGATAGATTGTAATGGAACAGCTATAGTGAGATTCATGTTATAAAGACAGTGGAAATGAAAGGAAATCATTGTTGCCACTTTTCATCACCTTCTATAGTAAATGGTTGTAATTCAAGTCATCCCGGTAAATCGGACAAGATATTAACTGTTGATTATTTTCAATAACGATCATTTCTATCTGGATTACATTAATTCCACCAAGAAGATATATTTATCTAAATTTTTTGATGATACATTTTCATTATTGAGATGAAGTAATTTTTGGTAGTTTATATTTGTACATAGTCTAGAAACAGTTTGACAACTGTGTGGAGTTGGAAATGGATAGAGCTATGCTTAGTCTGCTTACAGACCAATGCTGATCAGATGCTCACTTTATAACTTGAATCTGACTAGAGATAACTCAGCAGCATCAAGTGCCACTTGATTTTTTCAAATTTGTTTTTTCAACATTAATGTCTGTGTAAAAGCTGCGGGATAGAGCCATAGTATAATATTTTCACTTGTTTCACATTCTTGACTCAAACAAGAAATCACAAATATGCTTACAATACATACTTGAAAGAAACATTGCGCACACTGTTGCAAACCACATGACGGTGACGGCAGAGGGAAAATGGTTGGAATCGCTGCCGTCGCCAATGCGATTCGCACCCGTGTTGCAAGGGTTTAAGGCAGTGCAAAGGCTAAAAATAAACTTTCTACTTGTGATATTTTTCAAAGTTTTTCGATTTGTATATCATCAAGCTATCAAAATGGAAAAGCTTTCTCAGAAAAACATTTTTATCAGATCATTACTTTTTGAGATAAGAGCGACTGAAGTTTGAATTTTTGGGAGAGAACATTTCAAATTCGGTACGATATAAATCCATGAGATTTAGAGGATGGATTCTTCATGGTATTGTTGATCTAGTAAAACAAAAATTTTCTGAAAATATCAATTTTTGGAAAAGTTATTCAACCAAAAATAACTTTTAGTTGAGTTATTTTTAGTAAATTGAATAACTATCTTAAAAATTGATATTTTCAGAAAATGTTTGTTTTACTAGATCAACAATAACATGAAGAATCCATCCTCTAAATCACATGGATTTATCTCTTACCGAATTTGAAATGTTCTGTCCCAAAAATTTAAACTTTAGGCGCTCATATCTCAAAAAGTAATGATCAGAAAAAAATGTTTTCCTGAGAAAACTTTTTCATTTTGATAGCTGGATGATATACAAATCAAAAAACTTTGAAAAATATCACGAGTAGAAAGTTTATTTTTAGCCTTTGCACAGCCTTATCAGACAGAATTGTGAAAGCCTTCTTAATGAGAATGGAGCAAATCTTAATGAATACAATACAATAGATGGTAATGATTTTCATTGTGATGAAATTGATTAATCAAGGTTTGATTTTTGTTTACAGCATAGGAAATCCAAGGAATCGCTTAAAGCACTCAAAATTCCCCGCAGACTGCAGGGGAAAATTGACGCAGCAATAGAGGAAGCACTGGAATTACAGGACAATTTCCATTAAATAGATTAAAAGAGACAAAGGCTTGGGGGTTAATAAAAAATGTAAGGAGTTACTCAGCAGAGGAGGGCAGTGTCTGTAGGGTGAGTGACAAACATCAATTCATTTCATTTTAATTGTTTATTCAATCCATACTCAAAATTAAATTACTTCTGCTTATTACACAGGTACACTATATAACCTCATAAATTTATCCTATTTTAAATTCATCCATTAATTTATGTGATTATGATGATAATGATAATTTTTTACTAATTTAAATTTCTAAATTCAATTTATAATTTAATTATTATGATTGACTATGCTTGATGGACAGACAGGGAGATTGCAAACCTCACTTGACGAAAGTTTAAATAATAGTTTTTCATTGTTATCAATTCATGGTATCATAAAATTATTTTTATTGGTTCAATGTAATAGAATTTCAGCCCTATTTATAGAAATAAAATATATTACTGAAGTCGTGCATAACACGACTTGTCTTAGCTCAATGCATCAATGGATGGTGTAATAATATTAATAAATAAGAAAGGATTACAAGTCCCCAACATTTTTCATTTTAGATAATTTAATGTCAATTCGTCCAAAAAAAAAAAAAATAAATGTTGGCTTAAATATAGGGTTTAATTATCAGGGATATTTCATAGACAGTTTTTATATAATCAACCCAAGGAGGATGATTCGGCAACCAAAATTTATTTCTTTAAATCATGTCTAGTTGAATTACCATTGAGCATTCCTGGGGCAGGTTTACTTATTTCAGCTAAGTTTATTTGAGTGACTGATAAGTCTGTTTTTTTTCAAAACATCAGTCTTTTGATGGCCAAGGCAGGGAATTCTTTTTGAAGAATGGAGGAGGGTTCAGATGAATTTCTGGTACAGTCATTGTCTATAAATCCATTGCTTTACACAGATAAAACTGGATTTTTTAGGGTACAGTAAAATCTGTATGTTGGTTGGAACAGACTGGTTCATTCTTGACTTGTAAGTTATTCTCTGGGAGGAATTTCTACAGTTTGGTCGTTGCTGTATTATCATGATGATTATGAAGATGGAGAATTGAATTCTCTGTGGTTTTTGGGTGATTGGGTTTTTGTCTACGAGTTGTGGTAGAGGTGTAGTGTGACGAGATATAGTTGAATGTGACGTAAGTATCGGCTCCACACATGTTGTGAGTCTGAGGCCTGAAGGCGGCCTTGAGGCGCCCGAGGCCGCCTTGAGTCAGAGGCCACATGTGTGGGCCAGTTAAGGTATTTGTATTTGTTTTTGAAGGTAAGTATTTGAAAATGAAAAATGAATAAATTTGTCCACCCCCCACACCATGCCCAAAGACCCTCTAAATACCTCAAATTTAGTACAATACCACCCGCTCTGAATACCCCACATTTATACCCCCCCCCTGAATACCTCAAATACAGTATACCAACCCCCCAACACAAGATTTTTTTTATAATTGAAATGACACCGTTTGTTTATTACTAACCCCCCCCCCCCAACAAGGGATCACCTATTGTAAGTTGTTGACAAAAATCTGAATATGTTGGTCAGTTGTTGGCTCAAGCTGTGGCGGTTGTTGGGAGGGTTTTGTTGTGGTTTTCTGAGTGGTTCAGAGGTTTTTACTATGGTCAAGGTCAATTCTCTTAGCTGTTGACCAAAGTCGACAATGAACAGTTTGTTCCAACCAACATACAATGAATTAATTTAGAATTATTGAAACTTGGTCAAACATTGGAGGTTTGGCATCATTAGGCCTACAATGTGATTGATTAACTAGAGCAGGATTTTATTTGTAGCTAAATTGCAGTTTCAAGTCTTCAAACTCCAATACTGTTTCAAGTGGAAAATGAAAGCTCTGGTACAATCTTGACCTTCGACCTTGACCACTGACCGACTGGCCACGACTTGACCTCGACTTAACCCTAATTCTCCCCTCAATATTTATTTTTCCATCTTATTATAAAACTGTTCATATACCGGTATTCGACTATTTAGGGAAATTTTATTTTTTTCACAGTAGATAGTTTTATCTTTTTAAAGGTCGAGATTGTTTCAGAGCTCACAATTTCTATTTATTATAGAGTTTGAACTGACATTTTTCATTTTAGATAATTTAATGTCAATTCGTCCAAAAAAAAAAAAAATAAATGTTGGCTTAAATATAGGGTTTAATTATCAGGGATATTTCATAGACAGTTTTTATATAATCAACCCAAGGAGGATGATTCGGCAACCAAAATTTATTTCTTTAAATCATGTCTAGTTGAATTACCATTGAGCATTCCTGGGGCAGGTTTACTTATTTCAGCTAAGTTTATTTGAGTGACTGATAAGTCTGTTTTTTTTCAAAACATCAGTCTTTTGATGGCCAAGGCAGGGAATTCTTTTTGAAGAATGGAGGAGGGTTCAGATAAATTTCTGGTACAGTCATTGTCTATAAATCCATTGCTTTACACAGATAAAACTGGATTTTTTAGGGTACAGTAAAATCTGTATGTTGGTTGGAACAGACTGGTTCATTCTTGACTTGTAAGTTATTCTCTGGGAGGAATTTCTACAGTTTGGTCGTTGCTGTATTATCATGATGATTATGAAGATGGAGAATTGAATTCTCTGTGGTTTTTGGGTGATTGGGTTTTTGTCTACGAGTTGTGGTAGAGGTGTAGTGTGACGAGATATAGTTGAATGTGACGTAAGTATCGGCTCCACACATGTTGTGAGTCTGAGGCCTGAAGGCGGCCTTGAGGCGCCCGAGGCCGCCTTGAGTCAGAGGCCACATGTGTGGGCCAGTTAAGGTATTTGTATTTGTTTTTGAAGGTAAGTATTTGAAAATGAAAAATGAATAAATTTGTCCACCCCCCACACCATGCCCAAAGACCCTCTAAATACCTCAAATTTAGTACAATACCACCCGCTCTGAATACCCCACATTTATACCCCCCCCCTGAATACCTCAAATACAGTATACCAACCCCCCAACACAAGATTTTTTTTATAATTGAAATGACACCGTTTGTTTATTACTAACCCCCCCCCCCCAACAAGGGATCACCTATTGTAAGTTGTTGACAAAAATCTGAATATGTTGGTCAGTTGTTGGCTCAAGCTGTGGCGGTTGTTGGGAGGGTTTTGTTGTGGTTTTCTGAGTGGTTCAGAGGTTTTTACTATGGTCAAGGTCAATTCTCTTAGCTGTTGACCAAAGTCGACAATGAACAGTTTGTTCCAACCAACATACAATGAATAATTTGAGAATTCACTTACAAATTCAGATAACTCTAGGACTGCTAGCTCCCTGCTTCTTCCTTTTCATAAAAAAATGACTTGTATTCCCTTCCAGGTTGCTCAATGATCCTAATTCAACTAGGTACATTATTTCTGTAATTTCCTAATTATTCCTCTTCAATAAATAGTACAGGTCTGAAAGTAATTTACATTAATTTATCCACCGCTCTATACAGGCTCAATACATTTATTGTCTCTTTGCTTCATTTAAGAAGTTTAGATACATATTTTTCAAAAATCTTTTGTCTTCTATACCAGCCAATGACATCCCCTATAACCAATTCTTTCAAGTCCTTGTGCACATCGATTTTTGGACGTACAAAGTTTTGGGTTTGCCATCCTTATAAATTCTATTAGATTAGAAGATGATGTTTATCAAGTTCCGTTCAATCTAATAGGATTTATAAGGACGGCAAAGAATCGTATGCATAAAATCGATGTGTGTGTAGCTACTTTAACACAATCCGAAAAGTACAAAAATAAAACTGGGTTGATAGAATAAAAAATCCTAATTTGATAAATTTCACATTATAAGTCCTGACTAAGCTATGTATGATAATAGGACTTACACTTATATATAGATACTAAGATATAAAAAAAACAAATCTTTAGAATTTTAAAATCATAAAATAAAACATTATTTTATCAGCTGCTTTTAAGACTCCTCTTCCACCTATGAATATGAATATAAAAATAAAATTAACAACCAAATAATTGCAGTAATTGAAATATAATAGAATAAATATTGGAACATGGTCAATTATCGGCTTAAATCACTTCCTGTTTCTATTTATCTCACATTCTCAATGCTGCATTTTTTATTCAGAACCATCTTTTGTATAAAAAATAATGTTTTATTGATCCATCGATACATTGAGCCAAGACACAAGTATTGTTGATCTACAGACTTGAAAAATAGGAGAGCTTTAATAGAAATTTGTTGAAAATAAGCAGAATTGCAATGTAATTTTATGTGGCAGGGTAATAATTTTGAAAATAATTGAAGTGAAGAAGGTGTGCTGCTCTCCACGACTGTCAATCAAGCATTATCAATCAATGAAATATTTTCCATCCATCTTTGTACAGTAGAACATGGACTGTCTTAAGACACTTTATAGGTTTCAAAGAAACAACATAGATTTTCACTTATTCTTGTAAGATAACTATTATTATCAGAGTTCAATGTTTCTTAGCTACAAATGTTTTTATCTTTCAATTATTATAATCATCATCATCATAATTAAATCATCCCGTTTTACATTTTATAATCAAACCCCACTTCACCCTAGATATATTTTTGACATTAGTATTTTCCAAATTAATTATAAATCATAATTTTCCACTGTATCTACAAAATTAAAAAAAAAAACAGTTTCTCATAAAAATCCAAATTTCATATTGATGAAATGATTGAATGAATCACTCATAATAAAAACTCCTTGCTCCAGTACTTACTTGCATCTTTAGCACTACAGCCTTTGTCTCCTTCGAAATGCCTCTCCAGCCTCAGCTTGCCTCTTTCCCCTGTGTCTGCATTCCCTTCCTCATCATCCTCCAGTTCTCCAGCCTCATCAGCCTTCAGACAACGCTTCACACATCGTCATATCTCCTGTTAAAATTGAAAAAAAATATTTATATTTTAGTTATAAGCATTACTCTTGTATTATTATGAAATATATTGTTGTTAAAGGATACATTCAAAAATATATATTATATAGGCCTATATTATAAGAACCAGAAAAGTAAAAATTTAAAAAAATAGAGTAGGTTTGGGTTATTTATTATAGGCATTACTTTCATATATTATTATAAAACCATCAGAAAATACATAAAATTATAAAACACAAAAAAATTAGGTTAGTTTATCTAGGTTATATTATATTAACAAGTACAGAAAACCCCCAAAAAATTAATAAAATTATAAAACACAAAAAATTGATAAAATTATAAAACACAAAAAAATTAGGTTAGTTTGTCTGGGTTATATATTATATAATAGTTATAGAAAACCCCAAAAAATAATAAAATTATAAAACACAAAAAAATTAGGTTAGTTTATCTAGGTTATATATTATGTAATAGTTATAGAAAACCCCAAAAAATAATAAAATTATAAAACACAAAAAAATTAGGTTAGTTTATCTGGGTGATATATTATGTAATAGTTATAGAAAACCCCAAAAAATTAATAAAATTATAAAACACAAAAAAATTAGGTTAGTTTATCTGGGTTATATATTATGTAATAGTTATAGAAAACCCCAAAAAATTAGCTAGATTAGATTATTATAGTTTATTTATTGTATTCTTGTTTTAGGATACATTCAAAACATATAATATAGGCCTATATAATATTTATAAAGAATATAAAAGCTAAAATTAAAAAAATGTATTCTAGGTTAGTTTATTATAGGCTATTTTGATTATTAGAGTACCTACTTGAAGGTGGCTTCAAGTGAGAAAATTTCAACCTTGTAAATAATTACCACTGATTCTATATTAATAGTAATTCTATATTCATACAACATTTCTACTCTATTTGTTTTGAAATAAATTGATGCTAGCAAATTGAATTGATTCTGTAGAAGGGCCAAACTACTTTCGTGATTTTCCCACAGGAATATATCAGTGATTCAGCAGTAAATAACTGTGATATCTCTTTGAAGACTGATCAAATGATAAACAGGAGAGACTATTTGAGAAAAGACTGTTTATCAGATAAATATTACTACATTAGTTGTAATTAAATATTAATTGTAATATTAGATAATTATTCTGATGTAGAAGAAACATAATGTGACTTGCAAAAACATTTCTGTATGTAGCCTAATACAACAGGCTATTATTTCTCTAAATAGAATTGCTGTGTTCAAAATATTGACAAAATAACTGTTTCTTATTGTTGAAGTGACAAACTTATTGTTAAAGTGTTAAGCTGTGTTTACACCAAAGTTATTAACAAAATGTTTATTTTTCCGTCCTTATAGATTCTATTAGATTGAACATAACTTATCATACACATGATGATCATATGTGTTTGTCAAGTTCCGTTTAATCTAATAGAATCTATGAGGACGGAAAATAAACACTGTAACAAAAAATAAAAAACTCGGCTCAGCTTGGAACAAACGTGATCAATATGTGCGCCCCATGTCAATCCTTGATCTAGATATATCCCCAAAATCTTCACACATTTTAAATTATCTTTATCAATTTGCCTCAACCCCAGAATTATTTGTTGCGTTTTATTGCTATTAAGAAGTAGATTATTTGCCCTGAACCATATGCTCATTTCATCCTGACAGTTCGACATTTTTTCTTTTAGAGCCAGGATATCAGTATCTACAGAAAACATAGATGTGTCGTCAGCATAACAAACTACTTTAGATTTGGTACAATAATCAATATCATTCATCATTATCAGAAATAGCAAGGGTCCTAGTATTGATCCTTGTGGTACACCATGACGTACAATGCAACACTTGGAGAATTCGTTATTAACATTTACAGTCTGCCTACGATCACTCAGGTACGATTGCAACAGTTTAAGAGCTTTCCCTTGCACACCTAAATAATACAATTTTTTCAATAAAATTTCATGTTGGACAACATCGAACGCTCGACTCAGGTCATACAGGACTAAACCTGCATAGTTCTTTGAATTGAAGCAGTCTAATATGTCGTCTACAAGCGAGCCAACTGCATCTATGGTTGATCTACCCGCTCTGAAACCGAACTGTGCAGTGGTAAGCAGGCCGTTGCTCTCAAAGTATTCATAGAGTTGAATGGAAATGATATATTCATAAATTTTACCGAATATTGGTGGAACAGATATGGGTCTGAAGTTCTCAGGTTGTTTCTTGCAACCTTTTTTGTATATAGGAATAGTTCTAGAATGTTTCAGAATTTTTGGAAAAACTGCTTCATTTATGCAAGAATTAAAACAAGCTGTTAATGGTGCAACGATTGGTTGAATTACTTCTTTTACCAGTGAGCTGGTCAAGTCATATATATCTTTACTATTTGACGATTTCATTTTTGTGACAATACCTAGAACCTGCACAACCGAGACCTCTTTCATTTCAAATCTACAATCAGTTCCTGGAGAGAGAGATAGTAAATCCTCTGCTAGAACATCCGTTGAGTCAATACTCCTGTGAATTTGTTCTACTGATTTGAGAAAGTATTGATTGAATGTATCAGGAGAGATAGATGTACTAACATCAGGAGGTGGATTAGAGCATTTCCGAATAATTTTCCATGCAGCTGAGCACTTATTATTCGCTGATTCAATACGCCGGACATTTGAGTTGAGCTTGAATGATTTAAGTTCTAATTTATATAGTTTCTTTAAATTGATATAAGTGCGTTTTTCATTTTCTGACCTACTATTTTTGTATTTATCATAAGCAATCAGTACTGTATTCCTTAAACCATTCAAAGCAGGTGAGAGTTGATTCCACTTTTTAACTCTATCAGAGGAAGGCTTTTTAGTTTTTATAGGGCAGAAAATTTCAAATAGATTATGGAATTCATTAAAAAATAATTGAAAATTATTCTCAGCCCTTTCGTGTATTAGAATGCTCGGCCAGTGGATGGTACATAGTTGAGACAATAATTGATTGGTTCCTATAGCAGTTATTGGTCTGAAACTATAAGATTTTTCATCTTTTGAATTAGTATGCCCACTTATATTCGTATTGGATCTCACTCTGAAAGATATGGCATCGTGATCGCCCAAGACCACCGGCTCAACAGCCACCTTGAACAAACCGGGGCGCAGGTCAGTTGCAACATTGTCCAAGCAAGAATTCATTCTTGTTGTCTCAAAGTTGGTCAGATACAGATTATGAGATTTGAGAAAATTTACCAACTCGGATTTTTTAGGATCAATAGACAGTATGTTTACATTAAAATCACCTCCTATAATAAAATGATAATCCTGCGTGTATTTAGTTAAAGATATAATAAGTCTATCCAATGCATCAAGGAAAAGGTTGAAGTCACCCCTAGGTGATCTGTAGAGTGTTATGATGATAATTTTTAATTTCTTACTCCTAATAGCAACAAATTCATGGTGAATTTCTTTACTATAAGCTGATACATCAATTACTTTGAAATCATTAACAAATTTGTCTGAAATGAAAATAACAACACCTCCATTCTTGAATTTAACTCTGCAAAAGGCAGAGGTCATCACAAAACCATCTATATTGACCAGTTCCAAATGATTCTCTTTCAACCAATGCTCAGTTAAGCAGAGAATATCATAATTATTATCCTTAATACTATTCATTACATTTATTTCATTTACTTTATTACCTAGACACTGTACATTGCAAAAGAATAAGGAGAGAGTAGGAGAATCAAGATCATTAAGATCATTTAAATGGAATTGTTCATTGATAGGAACTGAGAGAGACCTAAAAAACTATTTTCATTATTTGATCTAGTATCAGGATTGGAAGAATTAACAGTTCTTGAGTAAACTCTGGACGTAGGAGTGTGGAGATCGTCGCTCACTCGGTGGAAATTCAACTCTCCAAGTCGAACACTGGAAGGTGTTCCATCAAGATCAATGATGGAATGTTCTACAGCCAATGAGGTTGAAGCTGGAGTCGCGCAGTCAGGGTCTCGGACTATCACGTCCTCGTCAACACATTTATGAATTTCCATTGGCATGGAAGGAGCATGTTTCAAGAGTCCATGATTTGTCACAATATTACAGAAAGATTTTCCAAGTGAACGCTTTCCTTTCCTTCCGTAGTGCAGGCCATGTCTCGTGAAGTGATGCCTTTGCATAACGCTACTGAAATTGTTGAATATCACCGTTGAAGTTCCATTGTAAGACGATATTCTATTCGAGATCGACAGATTAGTGAAGTGAATTTCATCATTATGGTGCGGCTTATCATATCTAGAGGGTATTGCGCTGATAATGATATTAGTGTTCAACCCCGCACTCAGAATCTGATCCAATCCCTGCTGTATGGTGAGATGACCTGGCTCATAACCAGCAAAGTCATTCGAACCCGCCATCACAATAACATAATCAGATTTAGTTAAATCTTTCACGAACTGCAATCCATTCGCAAAAACTTGTTTCAATTGAGCTCCTGGCAGACAATAAACAAAAATTTCAAAATTAGGGTACAATCTGCTCATAAAGTTTTGCATATTTCTCCCCTGGCTATCAGCAAGGACCACAATCCGGTTTCTCTTTGATGACAAGGAGGATGATTTCATGGAATTCGGCTTCTTAGAATGAGAGTCACTTCTATGCACGTGAGCTCTCACTTTGAATCTATGCCCATCAACAGGTTGGAGTGACTCGCCATTGTTATCTTGAAGCAAAGAGAAACGATTTGATGTTTCCACACCATAGATATCAGAACTTATTGATGATCCAGACCTACAAGTTGACTTGGGGGTCTTGAACTCTGTTGGAATAGTTTTCGTCTTTTTTAATAACTGTAACTCGTAATCCAAATTTTTAATCATGTCAGCTGCTTGCCGTGCATCTCTCTCTAAAATATTTATAATAGCATCTTTCGATGAAATTTCTAGTTTCAACTCATTGACAGTCGCATTCTCTGAATTAAGCTTTTCCTTGAGCTCTCTGATTTCAGCATCAGCCCTCTCTTCATTACAAATCGAATCATCGAAATCACACTTCCTATTCGTTTTCTCTTTTAGAAGTGATTTTTCCAGAGTCATAATTTCAGCTGCCATATCCGTTAAATTTTTTGTCAGATCGCTGTTGACTTTTATTGCAGCGTCATATTTACTCAATAATGTCGTGACAACTGGTATTAAGTCTATAACCGCCTCTATGGAAAACTTCTCCGAAATGATTTCTAAACTCGCATGTAGATTGACGGCAATCTCAATCACTGTACTGTCAATTAAGCCCTCCTTTAAATTGTTGAGATTACTCTCCATCTGATTTTTAAAAATATTACGTTTATTCCGTGACATCATTATAATACCAAGTATATATAGGAAATTATATAGAAGGGAAAATAAGTGCCTAGAGGGCTTTCAAGGCAGGATGGAAAGGTAGCCCCTGTCAGAGACGGGAAAAGAGGGTGGAAAAGTGATTGAGAATCGGAATAATAACAATTGAACTATTTAACGATGACGGAAAGTTGACTATTGTTCGAATAAAATGTTTCAGGAGTTGTTATCAGGCAGTTGTCAAAAAGCAAAACAACTTTGAAAAGAGAGCAACGGATGATAAAGTTTTATCATTCGTTAATAATGATCAGTAAATAATCAATCATCATTCAACTATTATTTTTGAGAACTAGAGAGAGCTGCTCATCCAGGTTATATGATACTGTATTGTCAGTTACAAGTTGCGCTTATAACGAAAACAACCAAAATTACGTCAGTTGGTATCACTGCTGTATCACAGTTCAACGATACAGTAAATTATTATTGCAACAAGTTGATCAATGAGATTGAATAGAGAGATACAGTGTAAATATGAACCGTTAAAATTGGGAATCCTTCCTGTATCTGAAAAAATGGCGTTTAAAAGTTCTTCCACAAGAGATGCAAACGCTTTACAGTTAAATGCAGATTCTACTCACGGTATTATACACTTCCAAAACACAAAATCGAACACTTATCAATACTGACTTCACTCATGCTAGAATATTAATGTATTGTATGTAAAATATCAACAAGTTACTTGAAAATCCACAGAGCCGGTACACAATACACCCATACTGTGCAAGCCAGGCTTGCCAACCCGAGATGCATTTGCAAGAGAAATGCCAAACCGTCGACTTGAATCTTAGACCTGACTTTGCACTGTCAATACAATTATAATAGGTGATACAGTGGAGATACTATTAGTAGGGATGAGTCAGCTGTTAAATTTTAAACGAATACTACTTACATGCAAATAAGTTACTTCATTCTTTGCTTCCATCATATTACATCAGCTGTCCAACTTTGTCGCCTTGTCGAAATTTAGCTTGTATCAGAATTTATGAAAGTTTTTCCAATCACTGAATAAATCAACTTTTCATAATATCACATGATGTATTGATTCGAATTGATAAATTTCAAGGTATGTTTTAAAAATAAGAACAAAAGTAGCAATTCTTGGATTTGAGTGTTTCTAAATATTAAGCGGTAAATTTAATTTCTATAAAGATGGCGCGGTCTCGGTGCACTCAAGTTGGTCTTGGTGCCATGTAAAGTGCATTATTAGATTGGAAGTCATCCTTCTGTATGTATTCTGTGCTATGGTATCGTAACTCCCCATTTGGCTGTATTTCAATTAATTTATAATAGTTTGGTAAGTAGCTCATTTTGTCTTAGCCCAATATCAATTATCAATAATAAAACTAAATTTCAATATAAAATACTAAAATGGAGTCAGAAGTAAGTAGCCTATACTTGGAAATTGTATAAGCAGTAAACCACAATAGACGTACATAACCTAAAACTCAGTAGGACCTATTTAAAAAAAACATGATAAAAATAATTTTGGTATTCATTAAAAAATAATTGAAAATTATTCTCAGCCCTTTCGTGTATTAGAATGCTCGGCCAGTGGATGGTACATAGTTGAGACAATAATTGATTGGTTCCTATAGCAGTTATTGGTCTGAAACTATAAGATTTTTCATCTTTTGAATTAGTATGCCCACTTATATTCGTATTGGATCTCACTCTGAAAGATATGGCATCGTGATCGCCCAAGACCACCGGCTCAACAGCCACCTTGAACAAACCGGGGCGCAGGTCAGTTGCAACATTGTCCAAGCAAGAATTCATTCTTGTTGTCTCAAAGTTGGTCAGATACAGATTATGAGATTTGAGAAAATTTACCAACTCGGATTTTTTAGGATCAATAGACAGTATGTTTACATTAAAATCACCTCCTATAATAAAATGATAATCCTGCGTGTATTTAGTTAAAGATATAATAAGTCTATCCAATGCATCAAGGAAAAGGTTGAAGTCACCCCTAGGTGATCTGTAGAGTGTTATGATGATAATTTTTAATTTCTTACTCCTAATAGCAACAAATTCATGGTGAATTTCTTTACTATAAGCTGATACATCAATTACTTTGAAATCATTAACAAATTTGTCTGAAATGAAAATAACAACACCTCCATTCTTGAATTTAACTCTGCAAAAGGCAGAGGTCATCACAAAACCATCTATATTGACCAGTTCCAAATGATTCTCTTTCAACCAATGCTCAGTTAAGCAGAGAATATCATAATTATTATCCTTAATACTATTCATTACATTTATTTCATTTACTTTATTACCTAGACACTGTACATTGCAAAAGAATAAGGAGAGAGTAGGAGAATCAAGATCATTAAGATCATTTAAATGGAATTGTTCATTGATAGGAACTGAGAGAGACCTAAAAAACTATTTTCATTATTTGATCTAGTATCAGGATTGGAAGAATTAACAGTTCTTGAGTAAACTCTGGACGTAGGAGTGTGGAGATCGTCGCTCACTCGGTGGAAATTCAACTCTCCAAGTCGAACACTGGAAGGTGTTCCATCAAGATCAATGATGGAATGTTCTACAGCCAATGAGGTTGAAGCTGGAGTCGCGCAGTCAGGGTCTCGGACTATCACGTCCTCGTCAACACATTTATGAATTTCCATTGGCATGGAAGGAGCATGTTTCAAGAGTCCATGATTTGTCACAATATTACAGAAAGATTTTCCAAGTGAACGCTTTCCTTTCCTTCCGTAGTGCAGGCCATGTCTCGTGAAGTGATGCCTTTGCATAACGCTACTGAAATTGTTGAATATCACCGTTGAAGTTCCATTGTAAGACGATATTCTATTCGAGATCGACAGATTAGTGAAGTGAATTTCATCATTATGGTGCGGCTTATCATATCTAGAGGGTATTGCGCTGATAATGATATTAGTGTTCAACCCCGCACTCAGAATCTGATCCAATCCCTGCTGTATGGTGAGATGACCTGGCTCATAACCAGCAAAGTCATTCGAACCCGCCATCACAATAACATAATCAGATTTAGTTAAATCTTTCACGAACTGCAATCCATTCGCAAAAACTTGTTTCAATTGAGCTCCTGGCAGACAATAAACAAAAATTTCAAAATTAGGGTACAATCTGCTCATAAAGTTTGTAATAATTTTAGCATACAAACATAAATTTCATATATTGATCAAATGTCTGGTTGAGGTATTGAATTTAGTTGGTTTAATGACTACTCTATATATGCTTCCTCATCTGAGCTTAGACCTTCTAACCTATTTCAAATCAAAGACCTTAAAGAGATATAGACTCACAATGCCTATGCCTTCCCAATGATAGCTCTTACTTGAAATTGAAGTCTGCCATTGGGGTATTTTAGCACGATATATTATATCTATATATTTGTAATATTATAGATTACAAAGGCATTGGTATGTAATAATCTTAAGGTGCGTACAGACTCGCTCTGCTCCGCAACCGAACGTCACTCCAGCAGAGCGATTGATGATCGACCGGGGAGCAACAGTGGTTCGACCGGGGAACGCGAGAAGATCTAACATCTTCCATAACGTTCATGATGGGTGCGTGGGCGGTGCGACTGTGGTTCGATGGTGGTACGAGGGAGGAGCGTGCTCGGTGCTGGTTGGAAGCGCGAATATGTGTACGCAGCTTTATAGGTTGCTCCCTCAATGGCCGATTTCAATTCCAAGTACGACACTAGCGCTGCATGTGAGTCTATGCATCTTTAAGGTCTTTGAACGTTTTCTAAGTAGATATTCAAATGTACGTTTTTAAAATAGAGATGCTTCCTATGTTATAATGGAGTTACTTTTACGCTCTAGGGAGTTTTCCTGTTTTTTCATCCCGAGAGCGAAAAGGTTACTCTTTAGTATTTATTATGTTCCAGGGAGTAAAGTAAGCACTTTAGACAGTAGGTGGAGGAAAAAATTATTTTTTTCAAAATTTTCAGAACACTTTAATATTTTTTTACATGCGTACGGTACTCTGCTAATATATGGTAGGTATTAAGACATTGACAATAGTCCATATTATTTTTTCTGGTAAAGTGCTTTCCTTGCGCTAAAAATTTTAAATTCAAAATTTCTTGCTTCAAGTGTTTGGTCAGAAAATTAGGCAACATTTTATGAAGTGGAGGAAACATAACCTATTTTATTGAATCAAAATCCGGGGAAGGAACAGTTTTGGGCTGTGCCTGTTGATCACACACCAATTATTTTAAAAAATAATTGTGTATCGTTGAATCAATAAAAGAATAAAACTCTTAATCGAGTGAAAATACCTGTTCTCCTGCCTTTCAAACGACTCCATTACTGCGTTTATTCTTTCTTGCAAGCTCTGCTGTGAGACGAGCTTAGTTCTGCTTGTATGGCACCTGACATGCGTTTAACCATGTTTTTCACATAAAAATAGGCCTGAACGGTACTGAGGCCCGGTTGCACAAAATCCTGTTAAAACTATTTTAACCGCGATTCAATTCCACGAGAACCAATCAGAGAAGCCTTCATTTTAAGGCAATCTTCTCTGAAGACTGTCTCTCACAGTGGTTCTCTATGATTGCTAATCTTTTCTCGATGATTTTATCAACTGTATTTGATTGACTGTGATTTTTCTACTTACATGGTCGGTGTTGTAGGTTTCATTGAATTGATACTTTTCAGCACCATTTTGCTTGGAACCAGTTGCAGTTGTTGGCGAATGGCGGCCGTTAAAGGGTGATTCAGAGCAAGTGCCTCCATTATGAATGAGCTGAGTGGAGCCACAGCTGCCTTCAATAAACTCACCACACATTCCAAACGCACCTAAACAACACCATTAATACATTTCATTTCTATTACCTAGTTAAAAATCACTAAAATTAGTTATAAATCAGTAAAACTGTAACTTTAACCTTCTAGTCGTGACCCTTGGTCCTGAGGACCTAGACAATTTTTGTTATAATTGTAATTGGGCTGCAGTGCGCGTTACTGTCTACTGTGGTCAATGTAAATTCATGTCAGTAGCCAATCAAACTTGGCCACGTAGAGTGTTAGTGCTCTGTGACTTGTTTTCGTGAAATGTTGCTTCTGGGTCCCCAGCACCCAAGGGTCACGACTAACGTTACTTTTTTTATTTCCTTCATATGTACATTTTCAAGCAATAGTGATTGAATTCAAGAAGTGAACATCTACGTTTTGGACAGAGACTTCAAAGAATGTACAAATCCACTTCTATAAACCATATTCAGAGAGGTTTGCTCAAGCGGCCACCCTTTCAACGGGAGTAGCAGACGCATGATTCTCAACTTATCTAAACGTTAGCTTATCAGTGCGACCACTGAGTCAAACCGCTCACAAATTTCTGTCGATAATTTCATTCAAATGATTATTTATGAGGTTCAATTCCGCAATTTAGCATCATATGCTAAGTGAGGTCAATAGAGAAATAATCAATCATCAAATTTCTATGATGACAGTAGAGAAATATAAGAGTACAGCGTTGCTGATTCTCTGCCTTGCCACTGCCGTCTATAGAAGATAGTTGATACCGGTATATCTGATCTAATTTAACTGTTAATTCTTGTTTAAAATAACCAGTTATATTCTATTCATCAAGAGAAATATTTTCAATGATTAAAAGAAAATTCTTTTAATTGATATTGAAAGTTTTGTCAATTAATTATATTTCTACATTGTTAGAAAACGATCTGGCAACGTTGTGGAGGTATAAAAGAATAGCGCTTTCTGCTTTGTCGAATGATAGACAAGGATAGCAACACCAATGTTAATCAAATACTGTCATTATAACTATGCACTATAGCCCCTATCCCAATTCTCGTAGTTGAGCTTATCAAGGGGAACGCGCCAACCAAGCTTTCCCGTCAGCCGAGCTCCTTTAAAAACCACTTTCGAGGGGATTGGTTGTCGTCTACGGTCCCGAAAACCAGTAACCTCCTAACCAGTAGGGGATTGGCTGTCGGGGAGACTCGTTGACGCCAGCGTGCAAGGGGCTTGGTTGTCGTCAGAGCAGTAAAAGGGTGCACAAGGGGAGATAGGCTTTATAATCGATATAAGAAGCGAGCTCAACATAATCTCCATATGGTAGAAGATTGAAGAGAATCGGCAAAACTGGAAAGATCATGTTGAAAGAGAGTGACAGGATTCCCAGGGCAGTCATGTCGTATTCATGTGGTTGGGAGGAGAAGTGTGGGCGTATCCCTCAAAAGATGGATGTCATTGGCAGTTTCAAGTCGGAACAGGCAAATAGCCTAATCCTCGTAGGAAGACGACGACGACATCATTGTAGTAGCTACAACCTAAATAATTCCCGAGACATACTTCTGTACTGAAGTTGTATTAAATTTAATGAAGTTTTCTGATTGGAGTGATGAGTAATGCAAACTCAAGAATGCATTACCATGGAGAGAAGATGACATAGTTGAGACGATACTGTATCATATTGTGTTGATACTGTATCATGCGTGGTGATACTGTTTCATTTTGTGGTGATATTGTATCATTCATGGTGATACCATAGAGAAAAGATAGCATAAGAAGATAAACCATGGTATTGGTCGTTTATGTTCCAAATTTCAAGCCGATTACTGTCGACTACTGTCTATTATTACTGTTTTGGCCGGTTGAGAGTGCAATAACGGCACAGAATGAGAGATTACCAATGAAATAGTTTCATGAAAAAGAAGTAAGTAAACTATCAGGCTGGGGTTAAAAGTGAAATTTAGAACATAAACGCTCTATACCATGGGATATCTTCTTATGCTATATTTTCTCTATGTCATTACTGAACAAACCATATTGAAAATTTGTTGTGCATATTAATAATGATTACAGATTGTGAAATACATCTGGAGCCTGTTTCATAAACCCCAGTAATACAGGGCCTGTATTACAGGACTTATAAATTAAAATTTGCAATCCTTTAAAATTATGTTTCATAAAAACAATTCTGCACTTGTAAAATCACCTGTAATATGCACCTGTATTACAGTTCCTTTATATGAATTAATGTTTTCATTAGCCAGTGAGCCTAATATAAGATCTGTGGAAAATCTATATTATCAAATTTCTGACGATGGACAGATTGCATTTATGCTGGAAAATAAATTTGTTAATGATAAATAGTTGAGAATTATAATAACTACTTAACTTACATAACTTATTATAACAGTTATGTTAGTAGTAATGTTTCAAAAAATGTTAATTATCGAAAATATTGTTAATAATTAAAATAATTAATTTCCTGAATATTTCCAATAACACTTTACTGAGAAAGCTTAATCTAAACCGTTCATTATATTGATAAGTTTCCTGCATAATTTTGTATGAAATTCTTGCAAAATTCTTGGCCTACGAATAATAACATAGTCATGTAGTTCACTAGAACTACTACCTTCATCCATTTTGACACGTTGCCTTTAGAACAAAATGTCACTTTTCAAGATTTTACCTACACTTGTAAAAGTTTTAGGATGGTCTAAACAATGATAAATATTCAACAACTTACAGATCCAGTAATACAGGAAGTTTCTTTTTACGAAACACGAAAATGATAATGTCTTGTATTATTTACTTCTACAGGCAAATGACTTGTAAATTGTTTTACAGGGAAAATTGTTTAAACTTTTAATTTTCACCTGTAATACAGGAACTTTTCCTCTATTACAGGACTTGTAACTTTCATGAAACAGGCCCCTGGGCCCTGTTTCATAATTGACCGAACGAAGTGAGTTTATATGTTGCGCATTTACGGCGAAACGCGGTAATAGATTTTTATGAAATTTGACAGGTATGTTCCTTTTTAAACTGCGCGTCGACGTATATACAAGGTTTTTGGAAATTTTGCATTTCAAGATGATATAAAAGAAAAAGGAGCCTCCTTCATACGCCAATATTAGAGTAAAAATCAGACTATAGAATTATTCATCATAAATCAGCTGACAAGTGATTACACAGATGTGTGGATAAGACAGTCTATTACTGTATTTGTATAAGGTCTATAGTTTCAATCAAAGACATTAAAGAGGTATGCATCTTTAAGCTGGGTTTACACCAAAGTTATTAACAAAATGGTTATAACTTAATCCTTATAGATTCTATTAGATTGAACGGAAGTTGACAAACACATATGTTCATCATGTGTATGATAAGTTATATTCAATCTAATATCATCTAAAAGGATTGAGTTATTAACATTTTTTAAATAAATTTGGTCTAATCGCAACTTTAAGGTCTTTGGTTTCAATATTTTGTTTTGCAGTCATGGTATTATTATGCGTGTCCATCAGTATCAATATTCTCACATTTGAAAAAACTAATTTAATAGGTGAATAAAATAAACAATGAACTAAATAATGCTGGAGAAATTATAATATTTTTGATTCTAAAAAATTAATTTTCATCAGATAGAAAGATCATCACGGAACTGGATGAATTATATCATATGGAATACAAATTCAAACGTGAACTGAGTTTGTTAACATTTAAATCAGTTGACATCTGGTACTTGTGGATGAGAATACTGCGTGAGGTCTACTGTTCACAGAACTACTAGTACTTATAAGTCACGTAATACAGGAGAATCACCATTCCAATTACATGCTCAATATAGCCGATAAAATCAGCTGTTCCTGTATTACAGGACTTTTTATGAAACAGGGGCCTAATTGAACTATTTTATTAGTTTTCACAACTTGATGTGAGCAACGTTTCGTTTGCTCCTATGTATTGGTCCCGAATTTAGGATAACCTAACCAGTAACATCCTATAACCTCTTAACCAGTAGGGGATTGGCTGTCGGGGAGACTCGTTGACGCCAGCGTGCAAGGGATTGGCTGTCGTCACCGAACCCGACAACCAAGCTCCTCGCACGCTCACGTTTGAGTGCCAGAGTTTTCGCGAGTAAACTGACATATAGGGTATTTCATGCACTTACTCAATGC
>NW_024090724.1:0-22798 GCF_014356525.2 Nilaparvata lugens
TTTTCATGATCCATTCATTCATTTCTGACCACAAAATTGAATTCTCATAGCTAGTCCGGGCGCAAATGTCATGAATAAGGCACTCCGTGGTCATTTTTGAGTAACAGCCGTGGAAGATGTCTCAATTTCTTCGTTAGGTCAAGCATAATAAGGATCGTGATGATGATAAGTCGAAAACACCTCGGAAACAAGATGGCCGTCAAAATATCAGGGTTTTGTTATATCGCTTGTATTTCCAACCGTTTTCTTAAGACAAAAATATTTTAAAATCTACCTCTACAATTTTGTTTTTAAAATTTTCCTTTAAATCGCATATTTTCTTAGTTATAACCTTCAAAACCCCCAAGAAAATTGTTTTTAAATTTGTTCAAATTTCATTCCATTATAACTTTTTTTTGCAAGTGATACAGAGAAATTTCAAATGTATGAAATTTAGAGCGTTTTTTTCAACTTTGGAACGATATATCTTCGAGCGCTGTACGTCAAAAAATGAGTTCTCCAGCGCCCTCCAAAGAAAACCCTGCATGATTTCTGGTTCGTTTTCCCATACGCATGAGGTATGGACTATAAAAGCTAGAACTATAAAATCGATTTTTCCATGAATACTTGAAGATAGAGACTTGCAAACGGTCTAAATCTCTTCGTTACAGCAAGACGAATAAAAATATTGATGATGGAAACAACGAAAATATTCGACATCATTGAATAATACAAGATGGCGGTTATTATTGACATGAATTTTTATATCGCTTGTTATTCAGTTATTGTGAGAGGTATCGGATTGGTTTTACGACCAAAGTGTTTAGAATCAACCAAACAATAATGTTCGAGAGAATCATCTCATTTCGACCACTCTTTCCATTATTTATTCAACTTCAAAAACTTGAAACATACATTTTTCGGGGACAATATTTCACTTTTCACCCTGTATATGCATTCGCAGTAGACAAACACTAGTTTTATTGACACAGTGTTGTAGAATATTTCCAAAGCTTCAAAATTACATCTGGTTGGAGACTGTAAGTCTATATTTTACGGCTAGAGCATCATGGGAAAAACAGTAAAAAATACTGTTGCTGCGGATAACACGCTTTTTCCACCAAATGCCAATCCCAACAATTAGAAAACCGTGTAACTCATGGCTCCTTGAAGGTACAGACTTGGGAATGGTATCAATCTTCCTATAATGATGTGTAGAAAGAGATTATCCATGATGGCGATCTCAAAAATGTTTGTCATCATGAAAAAACAAGATGGCGGCGAAGATATTATTTTCGCAATTCTAATAATTTCGAGGCTATCGGAACAATTCAGCCATCTGGAAGCTCCAAAATAATCATTCTACAATATTCGAAGGATTTATCCAATTCCACCAACTTTTACTATGGTGAATATAACTTTACAATAATGCTAATTCGTCTAAAAAGAAATCAAGAAATTCATTTTACAACTAGACAACCCGAATGATTTTTGTACTAAATTAATATAGGTCTAAATTTAGTATAATTTGCACATTACACGACATGAACACTGCAACAATCAAAGATCATTGAACTCACAAATCCCGTCCGGTATGCGTAAACAGTAAGACAGTATCAAATTTCAATCACTGTATCTTTCTTCAAAACGCATTCATTTATGGTATAATTACATCAGCACTTTGAAAAAAAAACGAAACGTTAACTATGAATAAAATTGAACTAAATATGAAAAAAAACAGCAACCACTCCGTACATAGTTTTAAGTTTTATGTGTGTGTGTGTGTGGTGTGTGTGTGTGTGTGTGTGTGTGTGTGTGTGTGTGTGTGTGTTGTGTGTGGTGTGTGTGTGTTGTGTGTGTGTGTTGTGTGTTGTGTGTGTGTGTGTGTGGGTGTGTGGTGTGTGTGTGTGTGTGTGTGTGTGTGTGTGTGTGTGTGTTGTGTGTGGTGTGTGTGTGTGTGTGTGTGTGTGTTGTGTGTGTGTGTGTGTGGTGTGTGTGTGTGTGTGGTGTGTGTGTGTGTGTGTGTGTGTGTGTGGTGTGTGTGTGTGTGTGTGGTGTGTGTGTGTGTGTGTGTGTGGTGTGTTGTGTGTGTGTGTGTGTGTGTGTGTGTGTGTGTGTGTGTGTGTGTGTGTGTGTGTGTTGTGTGTGTGTGTGTGTGTGTGTGTGTGTTTGTGTGTTTGTGAGTGTGTATGTTTGTGCGCATGTGTGAATGTGTGTGCGTATGAATGTGTGCGCATATGTGAATGTGTGTGCGTATGAATGTGTGCAAGAATGATTATAAATATTGACATATTGATTTATTTCAATATAATACCATATTCAATTATTATGTTCTTCATGATATAATATTTAAATTTGTTTATAAATATTTTATTATACAGGGTGTTTCAGAAGTAGTGTCGAGAATTTTAGGGTATTGTACCTGGATGCTAGGAGACTACTAATGTCATATTTGAAGTGTCCAAAACTCAGCGGTTATCCTTATAGCTGCCATTTTGTTTTTTTCACTTAAAAATTTTTATCTCAAGAACGAAATGTTGTATTGATCTGAATTTGGCATGAATATTTATGCTATAAAGACTCAACTATAAAAAATAAAAAAAAATTTTTTCGTTGAAATTTTTCAAAATGGCGGCCATTTTAAATTTTTGATGGCGAATATCTCGAAAACCGTCCATTTTACAGAAACTTTACAAGAGACAAAAAAGTTAGCAAATTTTTGCACGATTCCAATGATACCTAATTTATTAAGATTGGTCGAAGAATAACAGAGAAATTAATTTTTTTCGTACTGCATGCATGACCACTTTTCACCATTTAAAGATCAATATTAATTTTTTAATTCCAGATGTATTTAAGATGAAGCTTTGAAACTCGGTATGGCTCCATATGGGCAAACAGATGATTTTACAATGGTTTTCAGATGATAATGTTTGTCTTGTAAAAGTATTGTTGTTTCATTAAAAGTAAAGAACCAGATGTAGTGCTTCCTATTTCTTAGTCTCACGTTTCCTAGGTCTTATTTCTATCTTAAATTTCCAGTTTCAATATTTTCTTACGTTGCTTCTACACAAATATTTAATTATTGTAATGGAATTTAGTTCGCTGGAGTACACCGATATTCACTTCATGTATGGAGCAGCTCTTGGCAATGCGACCGAAGCAAGAAGAATGTATGCAGCTGCATTTCCAAACCGCCGTCTCCCTTCCGACAAGGTGTTCACAAGAACTCACAATCGGCTGAGAGATGTTGGTTCATTTGAACGGAACAGGGTAATTGCTGGTAGGCCTCGAGCAGTTCGAAATGTTGCTTTTGAAGAGGAAGTATTGCAGAAATTCGATTTCAATCCTAGAATGAGTACGAGAGCAGTTGCAAAGCAAATCAATTCAAGTGCTTCTTCTGTGTGGCGTGTACTAAACAAGGAAAGACTTCACCCCTTCCGCTTTCAAAAAGTTCACTCATTGGTTGAACGCGACTATGAGCCAAGAGTAAACTGTGCCCGTTGGTTTCTTCAGCAAGACATTATCCAACCAAATTTTCTAGAAAATGTGTTATTTACCGATGAGTCCAGCTTTACAAGAGAAGGAATCTTCAACTCTCGCAACAGTCACGTCTGGGCCTTAGACAATCCTCATGAGGTCAAAGTGCGTGGTTATCAGCATAGATTTTCGCTGAATGTTTGGACGGGTATCTTAGGTAATCGCGTGATTGGACCATACATTCTTCCTAATCGTCTGAATTCTCCCACGTACATTACTTTTTTAAGAGACATACTACCAGAACTTTTGGAAGATGTGCCTCTTGCAAACAGATATAATATTTGGTTTCAACATGATGGTGCCCCTGCTCACTTCGGAAATGTTGTTACGGTCTTTCTGAACATGACCTATCGTCAGCGGTGGATTGGGCGGGGTGGACCAGTACCGTGGCCCGCACGTTCACCTGACCTCAACCCTTTAGAATTTTTTTCTGGGGCCATATGAAAGACCTTGTTTACAGCACGCCAGTAGAAAACGAAGAAGACCTTGTGGCAAGAGTGGTTGCTGCAGCAGGTGCCATTCAAGATGATGAAAATGCTTTTATAGCAGTTCGACGGTCCATGATTGAAAGGTGCAGACTGTGTAATCAAGTTGAAGGACGGCATTTTGAGCAATTGCTGCATTAGTATCAGTGAACCGATTTGAGTGAAATTAATATTTTTCAATGTAAAATAAAATTTGGAGGAAAGTTATTCTTGTATATTTCTGTAATAAGAACGGTTTTCATGAAATTATAAAAAAAATTAATATTGATCTTTAAATGGTGAAAAGTGGTCATGCATGCAGTACGAAAAAAATTAATTTCTCTGTTATTCTTCGGCCAATCTTAATAAATTAGGTATCATTGGAATCGTGAAAAAATTTGCTAACTTTTTTGTCTCTTGTAAATTTTCTGTAAAATGGACGGTTTTCGAGATATTCGCCATCAAAAATTTAAAATGGCCGCCATTTTGAAAAATTTCAACGAAAAATTTTTTTTTTATTTTTTATAGTTGAGTCTTTATAGCATAAATATTCATGCCAAATTTCAGATCAATACAACATTTCGTTCTTGAGATAAAAATGTTTAAGTGAAAAAAACAAAATGGCAGCTATAAGGATAACCGCTGAGTTTTGGACACTTCAAATATGACATTTGTAGTCTCCTAGCATCCAGGTACAATACCCTAAAATTCTCGACACTACTTCTGAAACACCCTGTATATATTCAAGTGTCCCCACACAGGGTAGCCTATAGGGAACACATATTAGAAATTAGGAAACAATATTGTATTTGATTTTTGGAATGCATTTGATTGCATAATTATTTTTTTTGAATAAAGAATTTGAATTTCTAGTTTTCGGAAGTATCCTATTAGTATTTCACAGTAAAATTGGTCACATTATACTCTTGAGCAATGGCTGACATGTGTTTCAAATGTGATAAGCCCGATTCAATCGCGAAAGATTGGTCCCGGATTGTGCCACGCCTTTTCATAGCAGCTGCCTCAAAAACAAAGTTTCTAAGTTTGGGGAATAGGATTGCAGTAAATGCTCGTCAAGAGACAACCCCTCAACACCGTCATCGGACTGTAACAAGGTAGACGACAACAAATCCATTCTTTTTGCAATCGCTGAGTTCAGAAAAGAAAATAAAACCAACTGGGAATCAAACAATCCAAGGTGGGACACGAATGAAAAGAAACTTCAACAAGTAGACCTACAGGACGACATTAAGAAAACCAACCAAGAGATCAATCATATTAAAGAACAGTTTGCGGCCGTTACAAGCAAGTGTGAAAGCGCGTGGCAATCGGTTGAGCGAATACTCCAAGAGAACTCTCAACTTAAATTGGAGCTTGCTCAAGTGAGAGACGACTTGAAAGAATTGCAGCAACATACACGTAAAAATAATATCCTTGTGTCAGGTGTACCCTTATCGAAGGGGGAGAATATGTTTGTTGTGTTAGATTCTGTCGCTAGCGCAATTACGTCAACTTCAACGTTAGTGACATATTATCAGTGCATAGATTACCGAATAGGATTACACATGCCACCTTCAATAGTTGTGAATTCCACTTCAAGCATCAAGAAATCATACTGGTTGACCGGCAGGCGATTAA
Source organism: Nilaparvata lugens (assembly GCF_014356525.2). NCBI lineage: Eukaryota > Metazoa > Arthropoda > Insecta > Hemiptera > Delphacidae > Nilaparvata > Nilaparvata lugens. The sequence goes on from NW_024090724.1 coordinate 5,622, forward strand.
AAGGTTCGCTTACAGCTAACGAACTTAACACAAATTTCCCAAATACTCGAGTGTACTTGAGCGAGCATCTCTACTCCAGAGACACGTTCACTATTCAATGCAGCGAGACAGCTAGTCAAGGAGAGGAAACTTCTTTCAGTTTGGACCAAGGACTGTAAATTTATGCAAAGGTAACCACAGGTGAACGACAAGTTCGAATTCTGAATTTGGAACGAATTTCTGAAAAAAATACAGACACAACCACCCACACTCCAGCGGATCCGATGAACGAGACTTCCCAATAAACGAAACATTTTATTAGTCAATTGAACTTTGTGTAAATGAAACATTCTGTCTATATGTTATAGAAATTCATTCTTTCCTCTTTTGAACTCTTTATTAATGCCAGACACGAGTGACAAGGAATGCAATCAACTACAATAGGTAAGGCCAAGTGATAACATTTTTTTTGTCTTAACCAAGCTACATTCATTCACAAGCATAATGGTAGGCATGAGCTATATATAATAACTAACATAAAATGTTGGTATTAGGAGGAAAGGATAATCATATTTTGATTGTTCAATATCTTAAAATTGGAAAGTCTTGTTCCACTAACTCCTTACTGTTTGAATTATAGCAGTCATCCAGTGTCGATTTTGCACTTGTATCTTATCCTAAAGTGTATCTGACTCTCTAGAGATTTGAAACTGTTTTCGTTCAGCAACTTATCAACAACTTATAGATAATCAATAACATTGTCAATTTGGTTTTCAGAACTTCAACAAATAATAACTAAATAAAAGTAATAAAGATAAGCTTCTAGCTTGAAGGGCACGAACCAGCTGAGATGAGAGATTAGGACATTATTAATAATTAGATCAACATTCCGCTACCTACCAATTACTGGAAAACTACAAATTTGAAAATATCACGAAGATATTGAAGCTAGCCTAACTTTTCGAATCAATAGTAGTAACTGATTCAATATATGGGGTATGGTGTCAATCGATCTGATAAATGAATAATGCATAATCTAATAATTTATAAAAAATCCCGTACTACAAAAATCATCTATTTCCACTCCCCCCTAGGAATGCATAGATTAGAAGAGACTATATCAAGTATGGTGATAGCCTATATTGTTTTTCCTTGCATTTCACAGTGTCTCACCAGCAATTCAACATTAATATTTCAAAAGGTATTACTCGCTAATTGCTGGTTATTATCAATAATTAGTAATAATTTATAGTTAGTTATCTCTCAGTTCAAAATATGGCCCTTTTTTCAAACATACCTCAAAATCGGTCTCTTCACTTATTCTCCTTTTACTACAAGAAAATGCTATTTGTTTACATTCTATGATAATATAATTTATAATGTGAAATATAAAGTAAAATTAAGGGCTATAATTAATGTTGTGATAATTATGTTATATGGTATAGTATATAAATATAGTATATTCGTACTAGATTTAATAGTATTTGATAATTATTACAAATACATTTCCCTTATCAATGATTTTCCTCTGAATTTCCCCCCTTCTCAATCTATAGGGAACGGTGACCGTGCGGATTTCTCTGTTATTCCTATGAACATTAGAAACTATAAAACAAAATTGACGAATTTATAATTTTTTACAGAGTCATAAGCTTCAGTTTAGCTGTATTATATTGACTAAGGCATGGCTGTCTGATGAGAGTGACCTTTTAGAATTACCAGGGTATAAGCTCCACAGATCCTATAATAATCTCAACCATTGTGACGGGGTGGTTGTATACATAGACAGTGAGCTCACGTCAACTTGCAGGGAACTCCGGCTGGGTGGTGTGGCCACTTGCCTGTCCATTTGCCTTGACTGGGAAGGAACTTCTTGTGAACTCCTTGCTGTGTATCGAATTTCCAACTCTAACTCACCTCTATTCGTGAACGCGCTAGATAACCATTTTAAAGAAAAAGAAAGCAGTAGAGGAGTGCAAATCCTAGTCGGGGACATAAACTGTGACACCCTGAACATTACTCCAGGCTGGTTAGGAGAAAAATACTTTGACATTTCGAATGAATCAGGATTGACAGCCTGTATAGATAAGGTTACCAGACCAGACAGTGGAACGTGTATCAATCACTATTTTATTGAAATACTCCATTCCTTTGATGCTTTCACAACAAGTGTTCAAACTGCTTTGACAGATCACTATGCCATTTGTCTAAAAATAATATCAAATAAAGAAAACTTACCAACTAAAAAGCAAGAGTATTTTTTTAAAAAGTCAATTGGCAGGGGATAAATAATGCTATTCCATTGCAGAATTGGGACCTAGTCACTGAAGAGAATGATGAGAATGTGGCTACTCGCCATTTCTCCGAAACTTTCCAGAAAACAATAGATGATAATACTAGAAACTTATTGGCCACAGCAAGAAATAGCAAATCAAAGCCATGGATTAGTATGGGACTAATACAATCTATCAGATATCGAGATAAACTGGAAAAGGAATTAAATAGACAACCTTTCATCATTAACTTAAAAAATGAATTCCTCCAATATAGAAATACACTTCATTCTCTGATCAAACAAGCAAAATAAATTTATTATGAAAACAAAATCGATGATGTTTCGAACAATCCTGAATAATTCTGGTCAACTGTTAACGAAATATCCGGTAGATCTACACAAAAACTTACTTTCCATGTCAATGAATACATTAAAGATGGAGAGTCTTCTGTGCAACAGAGTGCTTCTAAAGTTGGCATCAATTTCAATAAGTACTTTTCCTCTGTTGGAAAGCTCCTGGCTGACTCCATAACAATTTTGGGTGATCCAGAAGTACTTGACTCCAATCATGCTGTCGAGTCTGTGTTTGAGCTCCGGTCTGTTACCCAAGATGAGATCAGACAGGTGATTGGTAGCATGAGAGGAAATAGCGCACCCTGGTCATGATTGCCAGCAAGACTTATTATAGATAACAAACACTCACTAATACGTCCTATTCAGCATTTAATAAATTTCAGTTTACTAACAGGTGAATTCCCAGACACTCTCAAAATATCCAAGGTGATCCCAATTTATAAATCCGGTGCAAAAAATGACTATTCTAATTACCGTCTTATTTCGCTACTCCCCATAACTTCAAAAATCTGGTATGGCGCACTCAAACAACTTTCCTTGCTATTATGAAAATTGATCACCTGACGCTAGTGTTCACGCGCATCTCAAGTCTACTTATAAACAAAGATCTTAGCCAGCTGGTGACAGGACAATAACGCTGGAGACATACGAGGTCTGCTATCTCTTCATAGTGAATCATTCAATAGAATCAACTGTTGCCAACAGTTTGTAATTATTGGATAATCACATTTTCTCGATATTCGTGCTTATTTTCAATTTTAGATGAAAATGTTACTGAACATCAATTGTAGAGATATTCATGTTCAGTCTTTTCCACTCGAAATGTTTTGTTTAAATTGTATCTGAAGCCTGATAATTGGGAATCTAAAATCAAACTTTGCAAAGATGGGGCGGAGCTCCTGAAATTTTTCAGCACCTTATTATCAGCTCCCTTATCAGCTCCCTATATTTATCACCTGCCACTGGATGTGGCATGCTATCCACTATCTCATTCACCTTGGCAATGAAGAATTCACTAAAATCAACTGTGCTAGCATTTGCGTGAGGCCTATTTGTTGCTTTCCTCATTTTATTTATCAAGGACCATGCCTTGCCTTTTGCAAATTTTTGACTGTCTCAATAAATCTGACATTAAACATCCTACGAGCCAAGTCGACTTTCCTCCTGTACAGCCTGTTCAGCTCTCTATATTTTGAGTGAAGTCCTTGATATTCTTCATCATTCAATGCAGACTCCATCCGATCCTTCAATGAAACCAATTATGCTTTGATCTGGAACAATTCATCAGTGTACCAGTTCAGTGTATGACCTGTAGTGGCCGTAGTCAAGTGGATCAGATGCTGGCTCTATGATTCAGAGGCCCGGGTTCAAATCCCGGCCCGGGCAAGATATTTATCTCGGGCCACTCCCGTGTTTCGGATGGACACGTTAATTAATGCGTCGGTCCCGGCTGCCTAAGAGGCGGTCGTTAGGTCATGTCAGAGGCCCTGAAATTGATTAGTTGCGACCTGAAAACTCTGACACCAGACCTGAGCCAGCCAGGTAAGATGATATTATTATTATCATCATTATTATTATTATTATATTATTATTATTATTATATTATTATTATTATTATTATTATTATATTATTATTATTATCAGTGTACCAATCCTTGAATGATGCAACTTACCTGCACTTATTATTCATGTTGATTTTCCTTATGTAGCTTTTCACAGGCTATCAAAAGTATTCTGGAAAATCTTCAAAATCACTGAAAAGGCTTCCTTTGGTCTCAACAATGCAAAATGTAAGCCTAAACTATTCCAATCTATTTCAGATAGTGCCTCTCTTTAATGACAAATGTAATCAGCATCTATCTTTCTGTGAATGAAAACTAATTTTTGCACCAATCTGACTTGGTATGGACTCTCTTGTCAGAGTTTAATGCCAAATTACACATCACAGCATAATGGTCAGCCACTAGTGGATCCACAACCTCAACCACATAGTCCCACACACCCATGTTGGCTATCACTGTGTCGAGACAGGCCACAGCCCTGTTAGATAACCTGCTACCAATGTAAAGCCCAACATTTGTAAAAACTGCTCACTCGAGGAGATGACTTCAAGGTGGATATTAAAGTCTCCACATATCACTACCCTGTCATTTGTGTGGGTTATAAATGCCAATCAGAGCTCCAAAGCATCGAAAAATGATTCAATGTTGCCATCAGATGGGCCAGTTGGTGAATTGCACTGGAACAGATTCCAAAATTTTAATTAAAAACCACCCACCGCTGAAAAGAAGTTGTTTAGTTTATCTCTTCAATAATCCACCCATAACTGATTGGTCAATTATAATTCATGCAATACCGTATATATGGAGACTTTCTATATTGTTTAGTTCTTTTTATGGACTTCTCAATTCTGCGATTTTTTGTAAAAATTTGAAAAATATAATGCTTGACAATTCGCTACGCTCGACCAAAGTAGGGGAAAGCTAAGAATTTGGTTTGACGACTAGACATTGAACCCTGTCAACCAATAAAATATATCAATAAGATAACAATAATCAAAACAACAAAGTTATGACAATTCAAATTATCTATCTAATATGATACAAATATTGAAGGATCAACTTGGACCTTATTCTTGATATTTGAGAGAGAAATAGTGTTAGAATATGAACCCTTTTGGTTCTCTCTCATCTCAAACATCGTAACGTGATAATTTGTTAACTATTACCAAAGACAAATAGCATACTCATCATTTGGGGAGTCCGGTCCAAGATGTCGAATAATCAATCAATAACTCAAATTATCAATCTAATAATATTGGTATTTCATACTATCAGTTCTCTATATGCTATCACAGTACATACATGGATCTACTCAATTAATTCAATTTCAAAATTCTCTTACAATTTTCCCAAGAATCTTTCTCAAGTAGCCTCTCAAGATCCATAACAATAAGAACTCAGAATTCAAAGGTGGCACAACCTGGCGGAGGCCTATGCTTGGTTAATGGCTCCGTTTCTAAAACATGGATAGAAATTATCGAACGTTTGTCTTCTGGTTCTTTTGTGCCGGTACCTTCTTCTAGAAATTTTTTAGAAATCTAGTTTCAGTGAACGATGAGAAAATTGCATACCAATAAGAATAACTTATTATCAAAGGTTTTAGTCACCCAATAATCATTTTAGTCGTAGAGTTGATCTTTATAATCTGATTGCCATCTTTTGTCAAGACTCAATAGAAAGAAGGACAAACTAAAGTTTAAGGAGAGAGGAATATATCAGCATTAAATTTATGCATCAAAATGTAAACTCAGTTGTAAATAAAATTGATAGAATTGATAATTTGATTGAAGACGAGGAACCAGATATAATAGCATTCAGCGAATTTGGAATAAGGGTAGAAGTTAAGGATCTCATAAATTTAAAGAATATGAAACTTCTTGATTGTTTTTGTAGGGAAAAATTAATAAAGGAGGAGTAGCTTTGTTTGCGAGTATAAAATTGATAAATAATGATAAAGTGAAATGTATCCCTATTGACACAGATCAATATAATTTAGAAGGACATATAGAACTTACAGCTGTGAGATTGATTTCACAAAATGAAACAGTTATTGTAATTGGCATATAGACCTCCTAATGGAGATTTCAACATTTTTGTAGACAATATCTCTCTTATGTAGACAATCAATATTATCAAATTTGAAACGAAAAATTGTCATCTTAAGGAATTTCAATGTAGATTTCCTGTCGGATGTTTCTCAGACCAGACATTTCAAAAATCTGGTGTGGCGCGGTCACACAACTTTCCTTGCCGTTATGAAAATTGATCACCTGACGCTAGTATTCCCGCGCATCTCAAGTCTACTATTCAAAGATTTGAGCCAGCTGGTGACAGGGCAATAACGCTGGAGACACACATGAGGTCTGCTATCTCTTCATAGTGAATGATTTAATAGAATCAACAATAATTTGCAATTGAATAATCACATTTTCCCGAATTAAAGCTTATTTTCAATTTTAGGTGGAAATGTTACTGAACATTAATTGTAGAGATTTCCATGCTCAATCTACTCCACTTGATTTTTTTGTTTCAATTGTATCTGAAGCCTGATAATTGGGAATCTATCTGCATTGATGGGGCGGAGCTCCTGAAATTTTTACAGATATGAGACTTGTGGTAGTTGATAGAGCTTATCGATGACTATTTTAGGTATGAATTTGATCAAAATCGTTGGAGCCGTTTCCGAGAAAATCACGAAAAACCCTGTTTTTGACAACATTTTCGTCATTTAAGCCGCCATCTTGAATTGCATTTGATCGAAATTGTTCGTGTCGGATCCTTATAGTGAAAGGATCTTAAGTTCCAAATTGCAAGTCATTCCGTTAATTGGGAGATGAGATATCGTGTACACAGACGCACATACACTCATACACACACACACCACACACACACACACACACACACCACACACACACACACACACACACACACACAAACACACACACATACAGACCAATACCCAAAAACCAGTTTTTTGGACTCAGGGGACCTTGAAACGTATAGAAATTTAGAAATTGGGGTACCTTAATTTTTTTCAGAAAGCAATACTTTCCTTACCTATGGTAATAGGGCAAGGAAAGTAAAAATGTATTAAATCAATTCGATCTACACCATACTATCAAGCAAGTCACTCGGCAGGCAAGCAATACTTGTATAGACAACATAATTACTAATATATCTCCAATTGCATATAAAACTGAAGTCATCCATACATTTATCTCAGATCATATGGCTCAAAGCTTCAAGTTTAAGGTCGATCATCGGAATTGTATTAATAATAATAATAATAGAATTAAGAATGAAACCCGATTCAACAATTGTAGTGAGACTAATATGACAAAATTGTATAATGCATTGAAAAATTTTAACTGGTCCAACTTATTACTGAGAAAAAACGATGCTGATAAGCAATTTGATTTATTTTTGCGACTTTAAGAGAAAATTTCAATAAATACTGCCCCATTATGACTTCAAGAGCAAAAGGTTATCAACCCGAAAAAAGTTCAACTGGGATACTGAAGAACTGAAGCAGATAAGATTATGATTAGGTTAGCAACAATTAGATGTAAAAATGGACTAGATGTGAACTATGATTCAATCAATAGGTCAAGAGTTTGTATGATATTAAGGTGATAGAAGCAAAAAAGAAATATTTTGGAAATTTGGTTTCTACATCCAGTAGAAACTACATCCAAATCGAAAACTAGTTGGGAAATTATAAATCATTTTAGAGGTGAATGCAAAGGTGTAACTGATAGTATCAACAAATTGAATTATAATGGTAAATTATCCGAGAATGACTATGAAACAGCTTGCGCTTTCAATGAATTTTTTGCTCTCATAGGATCCAAAAATAGAAGTGATAGTAGATTGAAACAATTTGACACAGCTGACATGGGATTCTTTCAAGAAAAATCTGGTGTGGCGCGTTCACACAACTTTCGTTGCCATTAAGAAAATTGATCAACTGACGCTAGTGTTCCCGCGCATCTCAAGTCTACTTTTCCAATATCTGAGCTGCAGACACACGAAGTCTGCTATCTCTTCATAGTTAATGATTTAATAGAATCAACAGTTGCTAACAGTTTGCATTTTTATGATTAACAGTTGAATAATCTTATTTTTTCGAATTTCGAGCTTATTTTCAATTTTAGGTGAAAATGCTACTGAACATTAATTGTAGAGATTTGAAATGTTGAAATTTTTACATCATGGATTTTCGAGAAAATGAAAAAATTCCATTTTTCATGATTTTCATGATGGTTAGCCTACATCATGGATTTTCTGAGATTTACATCATGGATTTTCGAGAAAATGAAAATTTCAATTTTTCATGATTTTCATGATGGTTAGCCTACATCATGGATTTCCTGGGATTTACATCATGGATTTTCGAGAAAATAAAAAATTTCAATTTTTCATGATTTTCATGATGGTTAGCCTACATCATGGATTTTCTGAGATTTACATCATGGATTTTTGAGAAAATAAAAAATTTCAATTTTTCATGATTTTCATGATGGTTAGCCTACATCATGGTTTTTCTAAGATTTACATCATGGATTTCCGAGAAAATAAAAAATTCAATCTTTCATGATTTTCATGATGGTTAGCCTACATCATGGATTTTCTGAGATTTACATCATGGATTTCCGAGAAAATAAAAAATTTCAATTTTTCATGATTTTCATGATTGTGTTACATCATGGATTTTCGAGAAAATAAAAAATTTCAATCTTTCATGATTTTCATGATGGTTAGCCTACATCATGGATTTTCTGAGATTTACATCATGGATTTTCGAGAAAATAAGAAATTTCAATTTTTCATGATTTTTATGATGGTTAGCCTACATCATGGATTTTCTGAGATTTACATCATGGATTTTCGAGAAAATAAAAAATTTCAATCTTTCATGATTTTCATGATGGTTAGCCTACATCATGGATTTTCTGAGATTTACATCATGGATTTCCGAGAAAATAAAAAATTTCAATTTTTCATGATTTTCAAGATTGTGTACATCATGGATTTTCGAGAAAATAAAAAATTTCAATCTTTCATGATTTTCATGATGGTTAGCCTACATCATGGATTTTCTGAGATTTACATCATGGATTTTCGAGAAAATAAGAAATTTCAATTTTTCATGATTTTTATGATGGTTAGCCTACATCATGGATTTTCTGAGATTTACATCATGGATTTTCGAGAAAAGAAAAAAATTTAAATTTTTCATGATTTTCATGATGATTAGCCTACATCATGGATTTTCTGAGATTTACATCATGGATTTTCGAGAAAAAAAATTTCAATTTTTCATAATTCTAATGATGGTTAGCCTACATCATGGATTTTCTGAGATTTACATCATGGATTTTGAGGAAAAAAAATTTCAATTTTTCATGATTTTCATGATGGTTAGCCTACATCATGGATTTTCTGAGATTTACATCATATATTTTCGAGAAAATAAAAAATTTCAATTTTTATGATTTTCATGATGGTTAGCCCACATCATGGATTTTCTGAGATTTACATCATGGATTTTCGAGAAAATAAAAAATTCAATTTTTCATGATTTTCATGATGGTTAGCCTTCATCATGGATTTCCTGAGATTTACATCATGGATTTTCGAGAATATAAAAGATTTCAATTTCTAATGATTTTCATTATGGTTAGCCTACATCATGGATTTTCTGAGATTTACATCATGGATTTTCGAGAAAATAAAAAATTTTAATTTTTCATGATTTTCATGATAATGTTACATCATGGATTTTCGAGAAAATAAAAAATTCAATTTTTCATGATTTTAATGATGGTTAGCCTACATCATGGATTTTCTGAGATTACATCATGGATTTTTGAAAAAAAAAATTCAATTTTTCATGATTCTCATGATGGTTAGCTACATCATGGATTTTCTGAGATTTACATAATATATTTTCGAGAAAATAAAAAATTTCAATTCTTCATGATTTTCATGATGGTGTTACATCATGGATTTTCGAGAAAAAAAAAATTCAATTTTCATGATTTTAATGATGGTTAGCCTACATCATGGATTTTCTGAGATTTACATCATGGATTTTTGAAAAAAAAAATTCAATTTTTCATGATTCTCATGATGGTTAGCCTACATCGTGGATTTTCTGAGATTTACATAATATTTTCGAGAAAATAAAAAATTTAAATTTTTCATGATTTTCATGATGGTTAGCCTACATCATGGATTTTCTGAGATTTACATCATGGATTTTCGAGAAAATAAAAAATTTCATTTTTCATGATTTCCATGATGGTGTTACATCATGGATTTTCAAGAAAAAAAAAATTCAATTTTTCATGATTTTCATGATAGTTAGCCTACATCATGGATTTTCTGAGATTTACATAATAAATTTTCAAAAAAAAAAAAAAATTCAATTTTCCATGATTTTCATGATAGTTAGCCTACATCACGGATTTCCTGAGATTTACATAATGGATTTTCGAGAAAAAAAAAATTTCAATTTTCCATGATTTTCATGGTGGTTAGCCTACATCATGGATTTTCTGAGATTTACATCATGGATTTTCGAGAAAAAAAAAATTTCAATTTTTCATGATTTTCATGATGGTTAGCCTACATCATAGATTTTCTGAGATTTACATAATGGATTTTCGAGAAAATAAAAAATTATATTTTTCATGTTTTCATGATGGTTAGCCTACATCATGGATTTTCTGAGATTTACATCATGGATTTTCGAGAAAATAAAAAATATCAATTTTCATGTTTTACATGGTGGTTAGCCTACATCATGGATGTTCTGAGATTTACATCATGGATTCTCGAGAAAATAAAAAATTTCAATTTTTCATGATTTCCATGATGGTTAGCCTACATCATAGATTTTCGAGAAAATAAAAAATTTCAATTTTTCATGATTTTCATGATGGTTAGCCTACATCATGGATTTCCTGAGATTTACATCATGGATTTTCGAGAAAATAAAAGATTTCAATTTCTAATGATTTTCATTATGGTTAGCCTACATCATGGATTTTCTGAGATTTACATCATGGATTTTCGAGAAAATAAAAAATTTTAATTTTTCATGATTTTCATGATAATGTTACATCATGGATTTTCGAGAAAATAAAAAATTCAATTTTTCATGATTTTAATGATGGTTAGCCTACATCATGGATTTTCTGAGATTTACATCATGATTTTCGAGAAAAAAAAATTCAATTTTTCATGATTCTCATGATGGTTAGCCTACATCGTGGATTTTCTGAGATTTACATAATATATTTTCGAGAAAATAAAAAATTTCAATTCTTCATGATTTTCATGATGGTGTTACATCATGGATTTTCGAGAAAAAAAAAATTCAATTTTTCATGATTTTAATGATGGTTAGCCTACATCATGGATTTTCTGAGATTTACATCATGGATTTTTGAAAAAAAAAATTCAATTTTTCATGATTCTCATGATGGTTAGCCTACATCGTGGATTTTCTGAGATTTACATCATATATTTTCGAGAAAATAAAAAATTTAAATTTTTCATGATTTTCATGATGGTTAGCCACATCATGGATTTTCTGAGATTTACATCATGGATTTTCGAGAAAATAAAAAATTTCAATTTTTCATGATTTCCATGATGGTGTTACATCATGGATTTTCAAGAAAAAAAAATTTCAATTTTTATGATTTTTTTGATAGTTAGCCTACATCATGGATTTTCTGAGATTTACATAATAAATTTTCAAAAAAAAAAAAAATTCAATTTTCCATGATTTTCATGATAGTTAGCCTACATCATGATTTTCTGAGATTTACATAATGGATTTTCGAGAAAAAAAAATTTCAATTTTCCATGATTTTCATGGTGGTTAGCCTACATCATGGATTTTCTGAGATTTACATCATGGATTTTCGAGAAAAAAAAAATTTCAATTTTTCATGATTTTCATGATGGTTAGCCTACATCATAGATTTTCTGAGATTTACATAATGGATTTTCGAGAAAATAAAAAATTATATTTTTCATGTTTTCATGATGGTTAGCCTACATCATGGATTTTCTGAGATTTACATCATGGATTTTCGAGAAAATAAAAAATATCAATTTTTCATGTTTTACATGGTGGTTAGCCTACATCATGGATGTTCTGAGATTTACATCATGGATTTTCGAGAAAATAAAAAATTTCAATTTTTCATGATTTCCATGATGGTTAGCCTACATCATAGATTTTCGAGAAAATAAAAAATTTCAATTTTTCATGATTTTCATGATGGTTAGCCTACATCATGGATTTTCTGAGATTTACATCATGGATTTTCGAGAAAAAAAAATTCAATTTTTCATGATTTTCATGATGGTTAGCCTACATCATGGATTTCCTGAAATTCACATCATGGATTTTCGAGAAAATAAAGATATCAATTTTTAATGATTTTCATGATGGTTAGCCTACATCATGGATTTCCTGAGATTTACATCATGGATTTCCGAGAAAATAAAGAAATTTAATTTTTCATGATTTTCATGATAATGTTACATCATGGATTTTCGAGAAAATAAAAAATTTCAATCTTTGATGATTTTCATGATGGTTTGCCTACATCATGGATTTTCTGAGATTTACATCATGGATTTTCAAGAAAATAAGAAATTTCAATTTTTCATGATTTTCATGTTGGTTAGCCTACATCATGGATTTTCTGAGATTTACATCATGGATTTTCGAGAAAATGAAAAATTTCAATTTTTCATGATTTTCATGATGGTTAGCCTACATCATGGATTTCCTGGGATTTACATCATGGATTTTCGAGAAAATAAAAAATTTCAATTTTTCATGATTTTCATGATGGTTAGCCTACATCATGGATTTTCTGAGATTTACATCATATATTTTCGAGAAAATAAAAAATTTCAATTTTTTATGATTTTCATGATGGTTAGCCCACATCATGGATTTTCTGAGATTTACATCATGGATTTTCGAGAAAATAAAAAATTCAATTTTTCATGATTTTCATGATGGTTAGCCTTCATCATGGATTTCCTGAGATTTACATCATGGATTTTCGAGAATATAAAAGATTTCAATTTCTAATGATTTTCATTATGGTTAGCCTACATCATGGATTTTCTGAGATTTACATCATGGATTTTCGAGAAAATAAAAAATTTTAATTTTTCATGATTTTCATGATAATGTTACATCATGGATTTTCGAGAAAATAAAAAATTCAATTTTTCATGATTTTAATGATGGTTAGCCTACATCATGGATTTTCTGAGATTTACATCATGGATTTTTGAAAAAAAAAATTCAATTTTTCATGATTCTCATGATGGTTAGCCTACATCGTGGATTTTCTGAGATTTACATAATATATTTTCGAGAAAATAAAAAATTCAATTCTTCATGATTTTCATGATGGTGTTACATCATGGATTTTCGAGAAAAAAAAAAATTCAATTTTTCATGATTTTAATGATGGTTAGCCTACATCATGGATTTTCTGAGATTTACATCATGGATTTTTGAAAAAAAAAATTCAATTTTTCATGATTCTCATGATGGTTAGCCTACATCGTGGATTTTCTGAGATTTACATAATATATTTTCGAGAAAATATAATGTTACATCATGGATTTTCGAGAAAAAAAAATTTCAATTTTTCATGATTTTCATGATGGTGTTACATCATGGATTTCCGAGAAAATAAAAAATTCAATTTTTCATGATTTTCATGATGGTTAGCCTACATCATGGATTTTCTGAGATTTACATCATGGATTCTCGAGAAAATAAAAAATTTCAATTTTTCATGATTTTCATGATGGTTAGCCTACATCATGGATTTTCTGAGATTTACATCATGGATTTTCGAGAAAATAAAAAATTTCAATTTTTCATGATTTTCATGATGGTTAGCCTACATCATGGATTTTCTGAGATTTACATCATGGATTTTCAAGAAAAAAAAATTTCAATTTTTCATGATTTTCATGATGGTGTTACATCATGGATTTTCGAGAAAATAAAAAATTTCAATTTTTCATGATTTTCATGATGGTGTTACATCATGGATTTTCGAGAAAATAAAAAATTCAATTTTTCATGATTTTCATGATGGTTAGCCTACATCATGGATTTTCTGAGATTTACATCATGGATTTTCGAGAAAATAAAAAATTTCATTTTTCATGATTTTCATGATGGTTAGCCTACATCATGGATTTTCTGAGATTTACATCATGGATTTTCGAGAAAATAAAAAATTTCAATTTTTCATGATTTTCATGATGGTTAGCCTACATCATGGATTTTTGAGATTTACATCATTGATTTTCGAGAAAATAAAAAATTTCAATTTTTCATGATTTTCATGATAATGTTACATCATGGATTTTCGAGAAAATAAAAAATTTCAATTTTTCATGATTTTCATGATGGTGTTACATCATGGATTTCCTGAGATTACATCATGGATTTTCGAGAAAATAAAAAATTTCAATTTTCCATGATTTTCATGATGGTTAGCCTACATCATGGATTTTCTGAGATTTACATCATGGATTCTCGAGAAAATAAAAAATTTCAATTTTTCATGATTTTCATGATGGTAGCCTACATCATGGATTTTCTGAGATTACATCATGGATTTTCGAGAAAATAAAAAATTTCAATTTTTCATGATTTTCATGATGGTTAGCCTACATCATGGATTTTCTGAGATTTACATAATGGATTTTCGAGAAAAAAAAAATTCAATTTTTCATGATTTTCATGATGGTTAGCATACATCATGGATTTCCTGAGATTTACATCATGGATTTTCGAGAAAATGAAAGATTTCAATTTTTAATGATTTTCATGATGGTTAGCCTACATCATGGATTTTCTGAGATTACATCATGGATTTTCGAGAAAATAAAAAATTTCAATTTTTCATGATTTTCATGATAATGTTACATCATGGATTTTCTGAGATTACATCATGGATTTCCGAGAAAATGAAAAATTTCAATTTTTCATGATTTTCATGATGGTTAGCCTACATCATGGATTTTCTGAGATTTACATCATGGATTCTCGAGAAAATAAAAAATTTCAATTTTTCATGATTTTCATGATGGTTAGCCTACATCATGGATTTTCTGAGATTTACATCATGGATTTTCGAGAAAATAAAAAATTTCAATTTTTCATGATTTTCATGATGGTTAGCCTACATCATGGATTTCCTGAGATTTACATCATGGATTTTCGAGAAAATGAAAGATTTCAATTTTTAATGATTTTCATGATGGTTAGCCTACATCATGGATTTTCTGAGATTTACATCATGGATTTTCGAGAAAATAAAAAATTCAATTTTTCATGATTTTCATGATAATGTTACATCATGGATTCTCGAGAAAATAAAAAATTTCAATTTTTCATGATTTTCATGATGGTTAGCCTACATCATGGATTTTCTGAGATTTACATCATGGATTTTCGAGAAAAGCCTACATCATGGATTTTCTGAGATTTACATCATGGATTTTCGAGAAAAAAAAATTTCAATTTTTCATGATTTTCATGATGGTTAGCCTACATCATGGATTTTCTGAGATTTACATAATGGATTTTCGAGAAAATGAAAAATTTCAATTTTTCATGATTTTCATGATGGTGTTACATCATGGATTTTCGAGAAAATAAAAAATTTCAATTTTTCATGATTTTCATGATGGTGTTACATCATGGATTTCCGAGAAAATAAAAAATTTCAATTTTTCATGATTTTCATGATGGTTAGCCTACATCATGGATTTTCGAGAAAATAAAAAATTTCAATTTTTCATGATTTTCATGATGGTGTTACATCATGGATTTTCGAGAAAATGAAAAATTTCAATTTTTCATGATTTTCATGATGGTTAGAAAAATTTCAATTTTTCATGATTTTCATGATGGTGTTACATCATGGATTTTCGAGAAAATAAAAAATTTCAATTTTTCATGATTTTCATGATGGTAGCCTACATCATGGATTTTCTGAGATTTACATCATGGATTTCCGAGAAAATAAAAAATTTCAATTTTCCATGATTTTCATGATGGTTAGCCTACATCATGGATTTTCTGAGATTTACATCATGGATTTTCGAGAAAATGAAAAATTTCAATTTTTCATGATTTTCATGATGGTTAGCCTACATCATGGATTTCCTGAGATTTACATCATGGATTCTCGAGAAAATAAAAATTTCAATTTTTCATGATTTTCATGATGGTTAGCCTACATCATGGATTTTCTGAGATTACATCATGGATTTTCGAGAAAAAAAAAATTTCAATTTTTCATGATTATCATGATGGTTAGCCTACATCATGGATTTTCTGAGATTTACATCATGGATTCTCGAGAAAATAAAAATTTCAATTTTTCATGATTTTTCATGAGGTTAGCCTACATCATGGATTTTCTGAGATTTACATAATGGATTTTCGAGAAAATAAAAATTTCAATTTTTCATGATTTTCATGATGGTTAGCCTACATCATGGATTTCCTGAGATTTACATCATGGATTTTCGATAAGATAAAAGATTTCAATTTTCAATGATTTTCATGATGGTTAGCCTACTTCATGGATCTTCTGAGATTTACATCATGGTTTTTCGAGAAAATGAAAAATTTAAATTTTTCATGATTTTCATGATAATGTTACATCATGGATTTTCGAGAAAATAAAAAATTTCAATTTTTGATGATTTTCATGATGGTTAGCCTACATCATGGATTTTCTGAGATTTACATCTGGATTTTCGAGAAAATAAAAATTTCAATTTTTGATGATTTTCATGATGGTAGCCTACATCATGGATTTTCTGAGATTCACATCATGGATTTTCGAGAAAATAAAAATTTCAATTTTTCATGATTTTCATGATGGTAGCCTACATCATGGATTTTCTGAGATTTACATCATGGA
>NW_024090725.1:0-25998 GCF_014356525.2 Nilaparvata lugens
ATATTCCATCAGTCCCGTATACGACCAGCACAAGCAAGGGCATGGGGCCGCCACCAGAAGCCATGAACGGAAAGAGGCATATGCAGAGCATATCCTGTGGCACAGCTCAACCTAGCCCGCTCGCTGCCTCTTGACCCCTTCCGGATACTATCCAGTCGGGATCGTGGGAAAGCCAGACCGGGGAACCACCCACAGCCCAGTGAGGCCCCCGAGCAGCCAGCAGCACCATTTGACCTCTCCCGGGTTCTAGCCAGTCGAGATCGCAGGATACTACCTTATGCAGCCCGGGGAACCACACAAAGGCCTCGCCCACGACCTCCAGAGGCCACACCATACACCTACCAGACAAGAACTCAATTTAGAAAGTTTACATTTAAGTTTTACATTCAAGTCAAAGCTACAAGTTGTCAATTTTGCTCACCATTCACTGGAGACAGCAGACCAATCCAAGGACGCTGGAAAAGACAAAATTACACACAAAATTTAAACACAAAATAGAAACATTTTCAGAGTTGGCTCATTCTAGCTGTTATTAGATGTTTGACATACAGACTAGTGATTTTCCATTCAATTTCTTTTCTTATATTTCCTCTGAGATCCAGTCTGGCACCAAAACGACGTAAGTATCTCTCCGTTGTTCTCCTGTCCTCTACATGCATGCTACATTGATACAAAGCATGAGCTACATTATCCTCCTGTCTCAAACACTGAACACAACGAGGATCCTGCAAAACATGAAATTTCCGCAAATATGCTCCAAACTTACCATGTCCAGTCAATACCTGGGTCGAGTAATGGTCAGGCTGAAACCAATACCAATCTCTTCTTTCAGTAACACTTGGTATCACTTCAAATAGTGATCTTCCGACTGCCGAGTTCCTCCAACGCTGCTCCCAGGCCAACCAAGTTGCCTCCTCAATCTCCCTCTTCCTTCTCGATGTTAACCTGCCTTCTGCCTTCAATTCATACATTGTCTTCAATTCTATCGCTCTCAGGTCAGCCGGAAGAACTCCACATAATACGCACAACGCCTCATGTGAAACCGTTCTGTAACCACCAGTAACCACTAGTAAAGCTAGTCTTTGGTATCTGTTCAGTAACTTTCCATACGTTGACAATCTTACTCTATGTGCCCACGTTGAGGCCGCATAGAAGAGAATTCCCTCAAAAACTGCTTTATACATTAGTAGTCTATCTTTGAAAGCTAGACCCCAACTTGCTCTACTTATTCTCTTAATCTTAGCAAAGGTATCCACCGCTTTCCTTCCGGTGCGCATTATGTGCTCTTTGAAACTCAGCTTCTCATCCAAACAAACTCCCAGGTACTTGACCACATCTCCATAAGAAATCAGTTCTCCCTGCAAATGTATTCTTGGCCTCCTATATCTATTAAAATGTCCTTTTAGCATCAATGCTTGTGTCTTGGCTACACTTATATTCATTTTGTGCATTCTGCACCAATTTTCAATCAGCTTCATTGAGGCTTCTCCTCTTTCCTCTATCTGCACTCTTGATGACGCTTTCACAACCACAACCAAATCATCCGCATATGCCAAGACACTACACCCTTCTGGCATTCTTATTCTTAACAACGAATCAAACTCAACTATCCACATAGTAGGTCCAAGAATACTACCTTGCGGACATCCACGAGTCAAATATTTTCGACCTTCTACAGCTCCAACCTTATACATTACTTCTCTTTGGTCAAAATAACTTTTCATTGCAAGGTATTCCTGTTTACTCACTTCTCTCTTCTTAAGCTGATATAGGACTGAAGGCCACCACAATCTGTCGAAGGCTCCAGCGATGTCAATGAAGATGACATACACGTATGTCTCCTCTGCCTCATCTGCAATCGACAAAAGCTTGTTTATAGCCATCTCTGTACTTTTACCACTTCGGAAACCATATTGGGTATCCTGCAAGTGTCCCTCTATTCTTGATGTTATCCTCTTATTAAGCACTCTTTCGTACCATTTCCCAACTACAGACAATAGCGTGAGTGGCCTATATGACGATGGACTGTCAAAAGGCTTACCCTGTCCTTTATGAATCAGCCTAAGATTACCTTTTTTCCATTCGGTCGGGAAGTAACCCGAGAAGTACAAACGGTTGAACATACACAAAACAAAATCTTTAATTTTTGGATAAATACTCTGAATAATTTCAACAGTGAGAGCATCTTCACCTGGTGCCTTCTTTCTTGCCATACCATACAAGGCTGTTTTCACTTCTTCTTCCACAATAGCTGCACCCTCTTCTAGGTTCCCAAACACTTCCAACTGTCCTCTCATTCTTCTATGAAACCAATCCTCATTATCAACCTCATCATCAGGCATAAGATGGTTTAGCAACCTGGAAACTACAAATCTTGGTTCAATCTCAATGCCATTCTCAAATCTCATCGCTTCTAGTGGCACGTTTGTCTTCATCTTTCCCATTACCACTCTATATGCCAAGCCCCACGGGTCCTCACTCGACTCTTCAACAATACTTCTCCACGAGGCCCTTTTACTCTCCCTTATTTTTGAAAAATATTCTCTCTCAAGCACTTTATATTCAGCCAGGACAAATGCTCTCCTCTCTGGTTCCGGAGTTGACTGCAATAGTCTTCTCTTCCTTTTCACATTTCTTTTTAAGTTGGTCAACTCGTTATTCCACCATCTTGTTGACACATGCTTTAATCCACTTCTTCCCAGTACCTGCTCACACACATTGGTCAGACAGTTCATGAAATTTGTCACAACAGTATCCACTTCAATATCCAGTTGCAGTTCTCCAATCTGACGGGCAATCTCTCTCGATAGTCGAGTCCAAGCAGCATTTCTCGTGTTAAATCGTTTTACTGGTCTAACTACATTCTGAGGTCTCTCTCCTTCCATCTTCATACAAATTCTTATAAGCCGGTGGTCACTGCTGCTGTCCTCGGTGACAATCCACTCCATGTCACAGTCCTCCAAGTTCTTAATCAGTGTAAGATCGATATTTGTACCTTCAAACTGTCTTCTTAAGTCAACATTTCCCCTGTACGTACTTAGTTGTCCAGGTTTGTTCAAAATTTCCAATTCTTTAACAATAATAAACGTTTCAACCTCAATACCTCTCGGGTCCACGACCGATCCAAACCATAGTGGTGACTTCGCATTGAAGTCCCCCCCTATCAAGATCTTACCATTTCCGAGTCTATCCACAACTCTTTCAAGCCTTAACAAATACATATCTACTGGATCACGAAACTGACAATACAAACTAACACAAGTAACATTAAAATCAAACAACAAAATATTAACGACAATCATATGTTCTGAAGACATTTCTCGAATCAGAATCGAATCAATTTCCTCTGCCACCAAAATAGCAGTCTTTGGGTCTTCACCAAAAGTATACTTTTTCCAGCCATTAAATCCTCTCATTTGTCCTTCAATTGTATAAATCTCTTGCAAAAGTAGAATTTTGAATCGTCTTTCTTCAACTAGCCTTTCCAGTTCAGATTGGCAAACATAGGAACCCTGCAAGTTAAGTTGACACACTTCAATCATCATCAAGATTGAATCTCCTCCTTTCCATGTCTACTGCTCTCAGATAGACAGGGCATCTCTTAGCATTAATGCTGTGATTACCCGGCTTCTTTTCTCTTAGGCAATTTACACAGGATGACTCTTTGGAACTTCTTTCACAATCTTTAACAAGATGATCTGTCTTCCCACATCTGGAACAATGAGCCCTTTCTTCCGAACAGGACTTGGCCATGTGTCCATATCTCAAGCATTTGTTACACCTCAAAGGCCTAACAAAATCCACAACTCTGTGTGATTCATATCCTCTGTAAAGGCGACCTTTGGTGAGGAACAGTTTCCTCACCGCAGGTGCCACTTCAACCACATAGTGTCTTCTCTCCTTATCTCTCTGTCCAGTTTTGAATAGGACTTTCACACTTTCTTTGAAATGCTCTTTAGAGAGCTTCGTGTTCTGCACTCTAAAATCTTCAAGAACCTGCTCTTCCCTGTCTTCTACAGGCACATCGAAAATGATCAATCGCGGTTTCCTTTTCACAAGCTTCTCTACCTTCAGTCCCGGTTTTTTCTCTTGGATTGATTTTTCAATCAGATCCGCAGTCCTCTTGTCCTCAACCGCTACCACCAGACCACCGGCTTTCGCTTCTCGAACTCTTTTCACATGCAGTTGCTGCTTCCTTGGGCTAAGGCAGGCCTCAAATTTCGCTCTCAATTCTTTAGGTGTTTCCTTGCCTTTGAGACTGTTCACCCTGATTACAGTCTCTTGTCTTTGCTGGACTCTCACAGCTTCAGCAAACGTCTTTTGTGGCCTTACCTCTTCCTTCCTTGGGCCTTCAGTCAGGACGTCCAAGGAGTTGCCCAGTTTGACAACACTGGTTTTGACTTCTTTGATCCTCCTTGACAGGTATTCAGATGCCGTCTTTGACATGTTCTTGTTTCCACCCTTTGTGTAATTTGCCATTTCATTCAAGAGTTTCTCAATATCCAATAACATCGCTGCTGATGTCATTACTTTACCACGCTCTGGTGTTTTCACGAAGACTTCTTCTTCCGCCTCATCATCTGAGGAGGATGAATCACTCCTTGTTTTTCTCTCTCTCACTGGACTCTTAGGTTTACGCTGCTCTTTGGGTGCCGAGGTCTTTTGTGGGCTACCCCTACCATGTTCCGGTCTCGAGCGCTTATCCTGTGTTCTATCCTCCTCAGGTTCTTTCTCGGACCTTGTCCTCTTCTTCTCTCTTTCTTTAGGCGACTTCTTCCTCTTGATTTTCTCCAGAGCCTCCAATATGATTTTACGACTGTCCGTGTCAGTTGTAGCCCCTGATGTGCCAGCATCGCTTGATGGACCTGCGCGCTCCGCATCATCAGCCCACGCCGTTCTGGTAGCCAGACTTTGTTGAATCTCTTCCTCTAGTGATTTTCGTTGGCCGGAGCCAGATGCTTTTCCACTTTTTTCGCTCATATCAAACGCCTTCTGTAGAAGTAACTACTCAAAATATCGATAAGTTGCCAATTTCCAACAAGTACCCAATACCCCTATTTAATACAGCTTTCACTTGGCACGATCATCAAGATCAACGCTCCGACGGTCGTTGGACTCCGTCCAGCACCCTTCGTGCAATGTGCTGTTTGATTACTACTGCACTGGGAGCAATCTTCCACCCACGACGAACGATAGTCTTCGCCCAGCACTGTGGTGCAATGTGCTGCCTAAATTTTCTCACTCTCCATCCCTATCTGGCCCTGGGGGTACTCTCTTAGCCCGCCGGTCACTACCGCGTGTCTGCAGGATGCGCGCATCCTGCACACGACTTACCGACCGGCTGGTTTCCAGCCGCACCTCGAGGAGGTGGAGTACCATTTCTCTGCACAGATCTCATTCACACGTATCTTATCACTTAACTGTTCTTGCCATACTCTACTGGACAGCTTCTCTGTCTGCCCAGGGCCTGCGGTTGACTAATTTAGGTATGAATTTGATCAAAATCGTTGGAGCTGTTTACGAGAAAAACGCGAAAAACCCTGTTTTTGACAACATTTTCGCAATTTTAGCCGCCATCTTGAATTGCATTTGATCGGAATTGTTCGTGTCGGATCCTTATATTGGAAGGATCCTTATATTGGATCCAATACTTTCCTTACCTATGGTAATAGGGCAAGGAAAGTAATACAAGCTAATATTTTTATAATTTCCTATTCTAATAACCAGCTGACTATATTAGTTGGTATTGTCTCATGCAATTGGCCTCTGATAGTTCATACAGCATGGTTTCATAGTTTAAAGATTTCTCTCAACCGTTTCTAGCCTGATTCATAAAATAGGTCTGGGGGAAAAATCTTTCTCTATTTCATCTTAGTTGGGTCAAAGAATGTGGAAAATTATACATTTTTGAAATCTCCATTTACATATTTTTTAATGTAGCCAACGAAATGTTCCCAACATGGAGATTCCTTGTGTATGGGAGTAGGATTACTATGGCAAACTTGAATAATAATTTTTTTTTTGTGTAGTTGAGAAGTTGATATTGTGGTAATTATTCATATTGAATGAAAAAGACTAAGAAATTGTCAAAAAACCACAGATTTATTGATACTTAGATACTAGTTTATCAGAGATTGACGATGGTGTAATAACCGAAACCGGTCTTTCTAAGTATCAATAAATCTGGTTTTTTAACAATTTCTTAGTCTTTTTCATTCAATATGAATAATAATTGTCACAGTAAAGAGTATGATATGTTTCTTGGGATGTATTTTGCTAGTCTGACAATAACATTGCCAGTAGTTCCCGGGCTCATGAATTTGTTTATAAAATATTACAGAAAACTTTCGAGTTTTCATTCATTAACTGATTATTTTAGGTGAAGAAGGAGACTTCCTACAAGATAAGTTGAGATATCAGTGCCGAAATGCAAGATAACTTACAACAGCAACTACTATCAGAACCATCATATGAATCTCAATCAAATAAATGAGAATTACGTTTTCACTAACCTAATGTAACTAGCGATTTGAAATTGAAAAAATAAATAGAAAATGTTATCAATTTGTTGTGAAATGTGCATCAAGTATTTTATTTTTATAGCGTTGTTTATATTGTTTACTCTTTGGCGTAATTGGCTAAAGAATTTTTTTTTTTGATTGGAGGCTCAGATTTCCCACAGTGAATTTCAAATTTGTGTGCAAACCCTCTGTCATCACAGATCACATAGTCCCAGTTGTGAGGTCTGTTTGGATTATAGTAGAGCATCATAATATATTATATGATGCTTAATTTTAGTAGCAAATGTTTGTTCGTCAATTATTGATAATGTAGCCCTCATTTGAATTGATGCAAAATTTGTATTCAGCTAGTCAATAACTGGCCTTAGTTTGTGGAGACGATCTCGATTGGGTGGTAATTTAATGGAGTTGTCATTAAAGTGCAAAACTGACCGCATGGAATTTATTTCAGTTTCATGTTTTCGAATTAGATGCCACGTCTGTCAAGGCTGTGAATTTAATTGCTGCCTTAATTTAATCCTACATGGGCGAAATTAGGGCTTAGCCAGCCATCTCTTACACTTAACTCTCCAATAAAATACGCTCCGAGCAAAACGGGCATTAAGGTATTCCATGAACTGTGTTACTGGAAGCTTATTTCTTTTCACCTTATGCAAAATACAACCATTCACTATACAATGAGTGTTAGGGTTTGATTCTGTAAGCCGGCAAGCCAGCTAGACTGAACAGGAGGGTTTTCCCATGTCTTGTAGACATATATAACCCCCGTACTGCAGAGTCACAAAAGATTGTGACTCAAAGCTCGTCATTACACTTGTGTTGACTACTGACACACCGGATCACAGACTCCTGCCGCTGCCGTAAGCCTCCTATTGGGCACGAAAGCTGCATCTGGCACGTTTGGCTGATGGTGTTATCTAGCCCTCTCCCGGAGTCAAAGGACAGGAACGGGCCATGAGGCCCACCAGGAAGACTTCATCGCCTCCCGGGATCAAGTTTTTACTCTTTATAACATATTTTATATAATAGCATATTTTCGCCATGCCACAGACACAAGAACAGGAGCTGTTACCAGCATTGGGTGTTCGCACAATACGCCAGGAGACACATGATATCCCGATATACCACGCATTGGGAGCCTCTACCTGTTCTCGCTTCGCGACGATGCCCCTGCACGCTTGGGACATTTTGCATAGCACGAGCGGTCGACGTACTACACTAGAAGATTTAGGGCTACGCCAATCATCAACAGCCGGTCTCCTTAGCAAAGGAACCCCTTACGGGGCTCACCAGCCTCGGACAGGCCGAACACTGCCGAAGGCCGGCGCAACAAACACATGTCAGTTCTAGGGAGGGCCGCTCAGCAAACCTTCCACAACAGGATCTCCCAATGGAACCCCTGCTGCTTCCAGAGAGCCAAGCAGAACATAAAAAGCGCGAATCAGCCATCACCCGGCTACTTTAGGTCTCCTCAGCTAGGGAACCCCTTGTGGGGCTCAACCTGCCTCGGACTCTATTCACCAAGGGAGACTGACTCAGAGCACTCTTGTCAAAGGCAAGACCCCTCGACAGGTCTATGGCCACGGGACCTCACAAGGAAATCCCGCGACCTCCAACAAGCCGAGCGGTCTCTTGCCATGAACATAAAGCTTGAGCCAGATATCCAAGGATCGAGGTCTCCTTAGCTAAGGAACCCCTAACGGGGCTCAACCTCCTCAGACGCTACCACCAAGGACAATGAACCAGCACACAAACTTCGTGTAGTCGGGGGGACCCCTCCCCGTCACATTTTTAGCCCGGATGTTGCCGTTACATCCGGACAGTCAACAGATTAAAATTAACATTCAAACACAGAGATGGCTATGGGTTTGAGAGACTTGCCAAGGGTTGAGAGACAAGGGTTTGAGAGACTTGCCGTATCATAGTGAACTGACAAATGAACCCAATTTCACTTAAAGCCAGATGTTTAGCAGCTACTTCCAGGATCGGATGCTTGCCCATACATTAATCTAGCCAAGTAGATTGTAAATAATAAATGAATGAATTGAAAATTTATATATGAATGATAATCAATTGAATTGCTGAATTACGGTGTTATTACTGTGTAAAAAATACAATTCTAAAATTACAAAGAAAAAATTAAAAGTTATAGGGATCATCAATCCTTTTAGTCTTAAATAGAGGAAGTTGTGAATTGATCAATTATGTCATCAATTGAGTTCTCCTGAGGCTGCCTTTCGGTGAATCCCCAATTCGGGAGCGCTCTGTTCACAACAATGTTGGGACTGGATTTTGTATCTATTAGGATAATGGAGTACTTCTTCTCCCCCAAAATTGGCTCCTCCTAAATGATGTATGCTTGGAGAGCTTTTCTAAGCCCTTTGAAATTTGTAATCTCGAATATGGCCGACACAACCATCAATCCCATCCTCCTTCTGGCTCTTCCATTCCAGCCAACTCGCATTCTATTGCCTGTAATCAATTATTATCATTTACACAACTATTATTAATTCCATTCATTCATGCATTTCAATGAATAGAAATTTAACTAAGGTCTGTTCAACAATGAATTATAATGTGATGGCAGCCGGATGGCAAATACAGCGGGGAAGTTGGATTGTGGTCTTTCTAGACGTACACTCAGGAGCATATCGCTCGCCACTTGGCAACTGCTTTGGAAAGTCTCAGCACAGGGAGAAATGCTTTCTTTCCTCGTGTCAGTGAAACATCTGACTGCGGGGGGATAACGAACTATTCAGCAATTCCTTACTGGACACTGAGCCTTTAATATTAGGCTTGCAGACCTTGGTTTGGTGGAGGATGGTTCCTGCACCATGTATGGACAGCCAGATACCACCATGCATGCCCTGACGAGCTGCCGGAGAAATACTCTAGCACGGCAACTCTTGAGAAACCGTCCCAGAGGCTAACAATCTGCGGCCCTACAATTGGTGACCCTAAGGGCCATTGGTCCTCTCAGGGTCTTTTGTAAGGAATCTGTGCAGGTACGACTGGTTGAATGAACTGGCAGGATAGGTGGTGGGAGGAAGGAAGCTGAGCTTCAGCTCACTAGGCGAATATGCACAGTAGCCAGAAAAGAGATCAGGCTGCGGCCCCCATCTCTGGAAGTAGCCTGCTAAACACGTAGCAGGTGAAGCTGAGTGTTCCAGACCTGAATGGGATCAAGGCTTGTCCTCCGTCTCTGGAAGTGGTCTCCCTACCCTCCCACTGATACCTCGAGCCCAACCCAGGAGGTTGGACATAATTCACATTATAATTCATCGTTGAACAGGCCTTAGTTAAATTTCTATTCATTGAAATGCATGAGTGAATGGTATTAGCAATAATTGTGTAAATGATAATAATTGATTTCAGGCAATAGAATGCGAGTTGACTGGAATGGAAGAACCAGAAGGAGGATGGGATTGATGGTTGTGTCGGCCATATTCGAGATTACAAATTTCAAAGGGCTTAGAAAAGCTCTCCAAGCATACATCATTTAGGAGGAGCCAATTTTGGGGGAGAAAAAGTACTCCATTATCCCAATAGATACAAACTCCAGTCCCAACATTGTTGTGAACAGAGCGCTCCCGAATTGGGGATTCACCGAAAGGCAGCCTCAAGAGAGCTCAATTGATGACATAATTGATCAATTAGCAGCTTCCTCTCTTCAAGAGGAAGAGGATTGATGATCCCTGTAACTTTTAATTTTTTCTCTGTATTTTTTTGTTCTCAATAACACAGTAATTCAGAAATTCAATTTATCATTCATACATAAATTTTCAATTCATTCATTTATTATTTACAATCTACTTGCTTAGATTAATGTATGGGCAAGCATCCGATCCTGGAAGTAGCTGATAAACATCAGGCTTCAAGTGAAATTGGGTCCCTTTGTCAGTTCACTATGATACGGCAAGTCTCTCAAAACCCTTGTGTATGTCTTGAATCCTTCGATTGAATATATATATGATTGTATAGCCATCTATGTGTTTTGCATGTAAAATTTAATCTGTTGACTGTCCGGATGTAAAGGCGACAGTCAACAGACACCCAATGTTGGCAACAGCTCCTGTTCTTGTGTCTCTGGCATGGCAAAAATATGTCAAATAGTAGCCATGCCCGGCACCGAGCAACTTTTCCAGCCCCAGTGATCGGGGAGTGTGCCTCCACGGGGGCCCCCGCTGGACGTGACTCTTAAAACCCTCTAGTGCATGATTTTTTTTTCAAAGCTAAAAATATTTCTTCATGCATTCTGAAGCCTATAAATTGATGTAAAAATATTTAAAAAAATAATAGTCATATATTTTCCTCAAAAATCCATTAAATATGTATTGTAGCCAATCGGCTACACCATGCATTACAGACAATAAAATCTTATTACTTACATCGTTTTTCCTGTATCCTCCAAATCCTAGGATTGCCTATAGATGTGTTTATATTAATATTGCTAAACACTATTCTCTTATTTTTCTTCACAATAAAACAAAATATTTTACACTTGTAGATTTTCAAATAAAGATTATTTTCTTCAAATAAGAAAATTACGATATAAGCCAATTGTTTAAAAAAATCACTATGACCGAACTAAATGAGGAAGATTGTTTGTTTTGTCACAGTTTCTAATGATTAAAATACTAAAATTTGTAAAGTTGTAAGCTTTGTGATTTGGTTGAATGGAAGATTACTAATTTTTATTATGAAAATCATAGAAGCAGTTTTTATTTTTGTTCATACAGAGTGCTATTTTACATTTGCAACACTCAAACATTGAAAACCCCTTGCATCCCGTCATTTTACACCTCTGTTTACATGATTTGTCAGTATGTACGATCCAGTGTGACAACTGATCTGAAGCAACATCCTTAGGGGGTGCTGACTTGGATTGGGTTTTAGTTTTTTTTGGTGCAGGTGATGGTGTTGCACTTGGCCGCCCCCTCTTCAAAGGTTCATGCTTTCCTATTCTACAAAGCGTTTCACCCAATTCAAGCCTGAACTGAGGAAGGTTTAGATTTTTTATTTTGTTGTCTTTGCTTTGCTTTGTCTTCATAGCTCGTGTATACAGGAGGTAGGCATTTATCACGGCAATATCAACAAGGTGATAGAACAACCTGAAGTACCATTTTCGTGATCTCATAGTAATTTTGTAGCGTGCTAATAAGCTGTCCATAAGATCAACACCCCCCATGTTCTTGTTATATTGAAATACAACATTAGGACATGGCACTTCAACACTTGTCTTTGTTGATCGGCAGTATCTTTTTATTGTGGTGATTGGCTCACTACCTGCACTAGTTGATAATAGCCGTACACATTTATTGTCCACCCACATTAGAGATGAAATATCACAGTTGTCTACACATGAAACGTATTCATAAATTGTTCCTCGAGCAACAGATTTTATCTCTTTCTTCGTTTTCAAATTTGGCAGTTTACTATTTGGCACACGGTCTGCACGCACAGTTCCAGTACATAAAATGCCTTTTGATTTTAAAAAAGTTAACAAGCCAATAGATGTGTAGAAATTATCAAAATAAAGTTTGTGGTTCACATTTTCTGTCACAATTCGCGTCAATCTAACTACCGTATTCCCAGTTGCACCTAAGTCTATTTCATTGTCTAACTGAATTGCAGAGTTACTTTCACCAGTGTATACTTCGAAATTATAGGCATAACCTGACACACCACACAAAACAAAGAATTTGAAGCCATATGGATGCGGTTTGTTAGGCATGTACTGAAAATGGTGATGAAGTTTTGAAGAGCACATTTGTTCATCAACTGAAAGTTTTTCTTCAAGAGGAACTGAGGCAAACTTTTGAAGAAGTGTGTCAACTACTGGTCTGATTTTGAATAATTGGTCATGGCCAGGTTGATTTCTTGGAATAAGACTGGCATTGTTATTGAAGTGTAACATTTGCCTAATTTTTTCGAAATGATTCAGAG
Source organism: Nilaparvata lugens (assembly GCF_014356525.2). NCBI lineage: Eukaryota > Metazoa > Arthropoda > Insecta > Hemiptera > Delphacidae > Nilaparvata > Nilaparvata lugens. The sequence goes on from NW_024090725.1 coordinate 12,468, forward strand.
ACATGGCTTCCTGAATAAGTTTGAGGCCAAATGTTGGATTCCAATACATCCGAATATTTTTGGCAGTCATTACTGTTGAGATGATCAAGATTCCCAAGTATCGGTAAATTTCATCTTTAGAAATATTGAAAGGTTTGTCTGGATTTTTTTCTACACTGTAATGAAGGGTTTCTGTTGCTATTTTGTTCAATAGATCATCATTAAAAAAATATAAAAAATACTGTAGTGGTGTGTCTAATTGTAGGATTTCAGGAGGTAAATCAGTATTTCCTGTAAATTTCAGTTCATCATCACTGAGTTTCAAATTTTTTTTCTTCCATATAATATTTTTGTATTTTTGTGCTTGTGTTTGTCTTTTTGCGAATTTTTGTTGAGGGTTACTACTATCGGTGTTTGTATCTGAAGTGCTTGCTGTTGTAACTGTATGTGAATGGGCATCAACAGTATCACTAACGTGCTCGTATATTGGCTCATCATCTTGTGTGTCCTGTAATTCATCTAAAGTCTCTATAAGTCTGTTGGGAACAGTGTTGAAATCAGTAATATTTGATCCATTGATGTTATCTAATTCATCCAAATCACTATTTTCCAGCTCGTCTTCACTTATGTCAAAATTGAAAATTACATCTTCAGTCAAGGGTAAAATTCCATCATTACTGTTAATATAAGAACAATCACCTTTTTCCATGGTATTTCATGTGAAAAAACGTAACAATCAATATCAAAAAAGAATTAACTACAGGAAATCAACAGCAGGCTTTAGAAGAGAGAATAAACAAGTTTCAAACATAACCTAATAAAGCTTAGTCAACACAACCACGCACTGCATGATGTAGCCGATTTGGAACAACACTTAATTTAAAGATATCTTCTTGAAAATGTCGATAAAATCGAATGCAAATCATCACAAGTTGAATTGAAACTATAATTCACACAAAAACATTTTTCCAATACTTTCAAATTGATAAAAAATACTCAAACCGATAACGAAATCACGCCACGAGTACATTCAACAGCCGACCGACGCCAGTTGAGAAACATATGATTATTTTGAATTCTATCACTGTTACCAACAGCAAAAACTGATTCTGCGCACTAGAAACGTACAGACTTCAGTCTCAATGCATAATGTAGCTTATATTCTACTTCACAGCCTGGCTACAGTGTCAAATACAAGCTGTAGCCGATCGGCTACAGTATGCACTAGAGGGTTTTAACTCCCAACCAGAGTATTGAGCCTAGACTAAATTGCCAAGATCCGATCACACAATACTTGGACGCGTAGCTCCCAGTGGCTAGTTAGATCAGTTGATAAAAATCGAGTCTTATGCAGGCGAAACTCATCGGTGATCTGCTCCTCTGTAACTCTCCACGCCTCCTCCAAGAGGGAGATAGGAAGGGCTGTGGAATGTGCCTGACGCCAAAGTCGTATTTCAGTCTTGGATTCGGTGCAAATCTGGGTAAGAGTGGCACGTGATCCCGGGAGGTGATGAAGTCTGCTTGGTGGGCCTAATGGCCCGTTCCTGTCATTGACTCCGGGAGAGGGCGAGATAAAACCATCAGCCGAACGTGCCAGGTGCAGCTCTCGTGCCCCATAGAAGACTTACGGCAGCAGCAGGACTTGGTGATCCGGTGTGTCAGTAGTCAGGCAAGCGTAATGACGAGCTTTGAGTCACAACCATCTTGTGGCTCTGCAATAAGGGGGTTATATATGTCTACAAGACATGGGAAAACCCTCCTGGTCTGTCTAGCTGGCTTGCCAGCTTACAGTATTAAACCCTAACACTCGATTAGCGTGTCTCCTCACTCTCGGAGGGAACTGGAGGAGAGAGTACCGAACGAAGTACTGCTAAGAGAACAGGCTAAGCTTGAGCTGGGCCAAGATAGTCGCCGTCTGCTTAGCTGCTCAGTCCGGCAGGTGGCCGGCACCCGGGTACCGAGGCGTGTCAGTGGTTTCTAGGCCTCCTGTACTAGGTTACGGAGGAAGAACTGTCTAAGTCGTACGGCCTACCACATATCTTGATGACAAGCTAAGCTTTGTAGAGCACGCAAAGATGGTCGCCGAGAAATCTCGCAGCGTCCTTCTTCAACTGAAAGGCCTAGTCAGCAAGTCCTGTGGCTTAAAGAACGTGAGTCTCAAAGCCTGACAAAGCTGTCTCGGAGCCCATCCTGCTGAGGCGTGGGCCAGCAATGGTCTACACTCCCATGCCCGAAGAGCACTCTGTTCTGCACAAAGAGATTCACTGATCTGAGTATTGAGAGCCTACCGTACTGCTGCAGGAGATGCTGTCCTAAAGGACTGCAAATCTTAAAGGATTTTTCATCACTGTTCCTACAAGAGCAGTTTCATTTTTCTCTAGTTCCTTAGAAAGTTCAGGACTTGTGTAGAATCTGTTTCTGTACAGAGTACGACCAGCTCTAGATAAGCTACCTAATAATATTGTCACAATATTCACAACTACTCCATATCCAGTTGTGGCTTCAGAAAGCATGTACAATTTCATGCCATACTTATTTGATTTTTGAGCCAATATATTGCTGAAATGTACCCTACCTCTGACAGCACACATACCTTATTGAAATTGAAATTATCTTTATTCTTCTTAGGAAATACCAACAATACAGAATATACATATACAAAACTTGAAGAAGGTTCCTCACATGGGTAAAGCCTGTGTACGAGGAACGAGAATAATAATATGGTGATTTTCTCTCCAGGCACATATGCCTGCTGGAAACGTTGTTGAATGCAATCAATCAAAGGTCGAACTTTATGAAGAGGATCATGACCTGGCTCACCTTTCATTATAAATTTAGAATTATCGTTCAAGCGCAAGTTTGAAAGAATTAGAAGAAATCTGTTCTTGCTCATGACATTGGGACAGTAATTACATGAAACAGTGGGGGTCCTTACTCCAATAGTCAATTAGTTGGGGCCTAATGCTAATACTTTGATGGAAAATTATACCAACGAATTTCTTTATGTCTGCCATTGTCACAGTTTTCCACTCATTCATTCGAGATTTTGCTGTTAGAGTTCCACTACTTCTCATTTTTCTCAACTTTTGTCGTGCATAAAGATTGGTCTGTTCCTTGAAAATATCAATCACTTGGTTGTCTACTAAGTAAGAAAAAAGTCTATCATTGAATTACTATCATCTAAATTGAAATTGTCAGACACACCACTTATGTCATTGAACACTTCCTCAGATGGAACAGCATCATCATCATCCCATGCTGGAGTATTCAGCTGCTGATTTCGATCTCTGGAATATTTGCTGGTGGAAGTTGGTCACTGGTTTGGCTCTCGTTCACCTCCCCAATTTCTGATTGTGAATCTAAACAAATAAACGACTAATTGTCATTAGAAATTACAAAAGCATTGAAGAATACTTACTGTCAGTAGAAACTATATTTGAAATTATTTAAAGATTGGAACTGTAAACAAGAAAAATCTAGGTTAGCTTTGGGTGGAAGTAGTTTTATGAATGATAAAATTTATACTAACCTCCATTATTCTCAAATTCCTGTTGAACGTAGTCGTGATCATCATCCGAATTATCAAAAAGTAAATCCCACTCTAATCACCTTATAATAATTCATCGATATCAGAGTCATTCAGTTTCTTCGCAGCCATCTTCCTACACTGAATGATGGAAACCGAAGCCAAAACAGATGTTTAGGAAACATTGTTGTTCTGCATTGTTGTGGATGCTAATGAACTAGAAGACACATGCTTTGATTAGAGCTTCAGATTTCACGTTTAGCGACAGTTCAACACATGCAAAGGGTGTTAGAAAGAGTACCATGTAATATGACGGACTTTGCAGTTTTCAAGTGGCTTGCCAGCTTGTCATGAGACGGGGGCTGCACGGTCTTCGAATGATTTGGCAGCCCGTTAGAGACGGGAAGAACCACTAAGGGCCGTTTGCACAGTATAGATTTCTAAACTCGATTAAGTTAATCAAGTTTAAGGTAATCTGAAAGTTTAAACTTGAATCGGTTTTCTCAGTGCATTTACTAATCCAGTTTAAGTTAAACTAGTTTAGCGTTAAGTTGGTAATAGAATGTCATCGTTTATAATATCAGGAAGGGTAATTTTTACAGCAAATTTGTTTACAAACCATCAGTAAATTGAGACTATTTAGCTGCTATTTCCTGGTTCAAAATCCACAGAGCTGTAAGCTGTACGGTAATAAAAGTGAAAAGCGTTCAAGAAATTCTTCAAAAAATGATGAAATGCTATATTACTATTAGAAACAAACTTATATTTAGTTGGCACCAAAAAATATAATCTAGAATGTAAGATAAAAAGCTTATTTTGTTATGAAAATCTACTCAAATCTACTACGGTCTTCCTCGTTTATTAGAAATCTCTCGAAAGCAAAATATATCAGTTTTTTGTTATTAAAAATAGTTTTCTAATTAAAAATCACTTAAAAAATTGTCTTATTTTCTATCAAGTGGCTTATTTAATCAAATAGTAAATTGGCACTTGCTTTACTCAAGCAAAACCGTTAAAAAATTCTCTATCATCCCATAAATTTGAATGATTCGTTTTTTGCCTAATTTTTCTCAGTTCCAAAATTTCTTTGCAGTCATCTTCATCAATCGCATAAAAAACTTCTGTCAATTCTATCATTAATGATTCACTATAACCTAAATAATTATTATCGTCTACAGAAGCATTAAAAACAAACGTCGAATAAAATAATTTATTAGCTGTTTCCCCATCAAATTTTACAGATGACTAGTTAATCCAAATTATTTGGTTTAAACCTCCTATTTTTGGAGGTTTAAACTTTCCCAGAGTTTAAACTCAATACAGAGTTTAAACTGATACTGCGCAAACAGAATTTTAGTTTAAACAAAAAAAAATCCAGATTTGGTTTAAGCTTTAGCTTAAACTTACACTGTGCAAATGGTCCTTAGAGAATCACTTATGAGAAATGATCGGCAAATGTCTACTTCACTTGGTATTTCAGGGCAAATGAGAAATATTGAAGCCACATCAAAAACGCTTGGTTTGTTTCTGATACTTACCTCGCCGTTCATCATTTTAACAAATTATTATTTGTAACAGTCTAATGCGTTTCACCACTATTTTGTAATCCACTTCTACTTGGTAAACACTTATGGGAAATGATCAGCAAATGTCCACTTCTCTTGATATTTATTCAGAGAAAATGTCAATTTGCAAAGTAGATTGGCAAAATGTCAATCATAAAAAACTGTATTCAAATAATCGGCGAATGTCGACTTCATGACCAGAACTATTGATAGATTATTTCCATACAGGATTTCTTTGAGTCTTATGAATTTAACATTTTTTTCTGTCATTTGGAGGAAGCAATTTCAAGCAGCTTGCTAAAAAAGTATCTTGTACGGTACTTTCTTTGTAACATTTCAATAAAATAGTTGAAAAATGTTTTTTCTTGAAATAAAAAAAGATGGAAAACATTGAAGCTATATTAAAAACGCTTGGTTTGTTTCTCATACTTACCTCTCGCAGTTCGTCTTTTCAACAATTCCTATTTGTAACAGACTAATGCGTTTCACTTCTACTTGGTAAACACTTATGAGAAATGATCGGCAAATGTCCACTTCTCCTGATATTTATTCAGGGCGAATGTCAATTTGCAAAGTAGATGGCAAAATGTCAATCATAAAAAACTGTATTCAAATAATCGGCGAATGTCGACTTCATGACCAGAACTATTGATAGATTATTTCCATACAGGATTTCTTTGAGTCTTATGAATTTAACATTTTTTTCTGTCATTTGGAGGAAGCAATTTCAAGCAGCTTGCTAAAAAAGTATCTTGTACGGTACTTTCTTTGTAACATTTCAATAAAATAGTTGAAAAATGTTTTTTCTTGAAATAAAAAAAGATGGAAAACATTGAAGCTATATTAAAAACGCTTGGTTTGTTTCTCATACTTACCTCTCGCAGTTCGTCTTTTCAACAATTCCTATTTGTAACAGACTAATGCGTTTCACTTCTACTTGGTAAACACTTATGAGAAATGATCGGCAAATGTCCACTTCTCTTGATATTTATTCAGGGCGAATGTCAATTTGCAAAGTAGATTGGCAAAATGTCAATCATACAAAACTGTATTCGAACATACGGTAAATGTGGACTCCATGACCAGCACTTTTGATAGAATATCATAGATATATTACTTACAAGATTTCTCTGAGTCTTGAGAATTTACCACTTTTTTCTGTCATTTGGAGGAAGCAATTTCAAGCATCTTGCTTAAATAGTATCTTATAAGGTACTTTCTTTAAACCATTTTCTTAAAATAGTTGGAAAAATGTTTTTTGTTCAAATAAAAGATGTTAAATATTGAAGCCACTTCATAAACGCTTGGTTTGTTTCTGATACTTACCTCGCCGTTCATCATTTTAACAATTATTATTTTTAACAGTCTAATGCGTTTCACCACTATTTTGTATTCCACTTTTACTTGGTAAACACTCATGGGAAATGATCAGCAAATGTCCACTTCTCCTGATATTTATTCAGGGCAAATGTCAAATTGCGAAGTAGATTGGCAAATTTTCAATCATACAAAACTGTATTCGAATAAACGGCAAATGTGGACTCCATGGCCAGCACTTTTGATAGAATATCATAGATATATTACTTACAAGATTTCTCTGAGTCTTGAGAATTTACCACTTTTTTCTGTCATTTGGAGGAAGCAATTTCAAGCAGCTTGCTAAAAAAGTATCTTGTACGGTACTTTCTTTGTAACATTTCAATAAAATAGTTGAAAAATGTTTTTTCTTGAAATAAAAAAAGATGGAAAACATTGAAGCCATATTAAAAACGCTTGGTTTGTTTCTCATACTTACCTCTCGCAGTTCGTCTTTTCAACAATTCCTATTTGTAACAGACTAATGCGTTTCACTTCTACTTGGTAAACACTTATGAGAAATGATCGGCAAATGTCCACTTCACTTGATATTTATTCTGGGCGAATGTCAATTTGCAAAGTAGATTGGTAAAATGTCAATCATAAAAAACTGTATTCAAATAATCGGCAAATGTCGACTTCATGACCAGAACTATTGATAGATTATTTCCATACAGTATTTCTTTGAGTCTTAAGAATTTACCAATTTTTTCTGTCATTTGGAGGAAGCAATTTCAAACAGCTTGCTAAAAAAGTATCTTGTACGGTACTTTCTTTGTACCATTTCAATAAAATAGTTGAAAAATGTTTTTTGTTGAAATAAAAAAAGATGAAAAACATTGAAGCCATATTAAAAACGCTTGGTTTGTTTCTCATACTTACCTCGCAGTTCATCTTTTCAACAATTATTATTTGTAACAGTCTAATACGGTTCACTCCTACTTCACTTATATGAGAAATGATCGGCAAATGTCTACTTCACTTGATATTTATTCAGGGCGGATGACAATTTGCAAAGTAGATTGGCAAAATGTCAATCATACAAAATTGTATTCGAATAAACGGAAAATGGTGACTTCATGACCAGCAATGTTGATGGAATATTTCCATACAAGATTTCTTTCAGTCTTAAGAATTGACTATTTTTTTGTCATTTGGAGGAAGCAATTTCAAGCAGCTTGCTAAAATAGTATCTTGTTCGGTACTTTCTTTGTACCATTTTAATAAAATAGTTGTCAATAAGTACACAATTGAAATTTATATCTCACCAAGTAAGTTAGGCCATTAATTTTTGTCTGTTCAATTATCTTCATCTTGATCATCATCATTTTTGGCACTGCATGTCTGGCACACAATTTCCCTTGCAGAATGTATCTTGCATACGTGCTTGAAACATTTGTTGCACTTTACTGTAGTGATTTTCCATTTGTGACCTCCACATAGATGACAGGGTCCAACTCTTCTTTCAACTTCTTGATTGCTAACAGGCTCTTCCGGATATTTTTTGAGAAACAACTTTTCATCATTAAAAAGATTTGTCATTGTCTCCCATACACTAAGGTTCATCAGTTCATCAGCTCAAAAGACAAGGCTTTCAGAATTTTTTTTCTTCAAGTCACCCTCTGAGGGTGGTTGCTGAAAAATATTACTCCAGCATTCATCGAACTTCTGTCAAGAAAACGAAAAACATACCATTGGCCATCGCTTCGTGATCCTGGATGTTGAATATGATGCAAACATTTTGTCAACTACGTCGACTCCATCTTTAGTACTGTTTAGTCAATATCCATCAAAGATTTATTTGTGGCCTCATCGATTTCATCTGAATCATACATTGTTGATAGAAAAATAACGCCTTTATTAGCTTTTGTCATCACGGAAACAAGTGTCATGTTATATTTAAATGCACGTTTTTGTTGGTTGAGACAATTGTTTCGTGCTGGTATAGCACATGTTCAATCCGAACAGAGGCTGAAGATTATATCTGTTCGGATTGAAAATGTGCTATACCAGAATGAAACAATTATCTTAACCAACAAAAACGTACTCACGACAAAAAAGTATTTACATGTTACAAAAATTATTTGATAATAAAAATAATATTTTAGAGATTGCAAACGTGAGGTCTTTTACTGTTTATTGATATCTATGTTGAATGGAAATGAATTAATTATTTTCCTGTTTTTCATGATGAAATTTGGCTGAGGTAGCACTTGCTTGGTTCTTTAGTCTTTGGTAGCTTCTTAGCACATTCAAAACATTGTTCCATCTCCGTTGATTTTTTCAATGCAACACACATATCGGAAATTTAGCAGTGAATTGTTCTCAACTTCACTGTGAAATGTAGCTAGTGCATAAGTTCCTGGAGTAGGCTATACAAATATGATGGTTGAGCTGAGGTTGAGGGTTGAGCTGAAGTATAAAACGTTCTGCTGTCACATAGTGCACAATATTTCAGGCCATACTTGGCGGGCTTATTTGGTATATATTGCACAAACCCACATGGCCCACAAAATGAAACTAACATTTCGTCGATTGTAGCAAACTCGCCGAGACTATAACTTTTTGACAGGTGTTCACAAATTGAGTTTGTAAATCTCCAATGGCCGTGATCCTGTCAGTTTTTTCTCTCTCATTTCGTGTTTAAATGTTATCAAATCTGAGAGAGCGCAATAAGAGTAGAAAACGCTTGTAACTGAAAACAGCTTCGAGAATAGGCATACCTGTTCCATCACTATTCCACAGTTCAATACAATCGTACCCTTTTTATTATAATTATTCAATCACGACATGCTATATAATGCCATTATCAAATTTTGTTATGTTAAGTCGAAAGAAATGAAGGCTGTACTTTAGTATATTAAATGAACTTACAGGCATTTGAAAAGTATTATAACATTATTTATTGAAATGAAGAAAACAGCATTCATTCGTTACAAGAAACAGAACTTGACTTGCCATTACCATGTTAATTATTGCTTGTTTTGACCTTGAATAATCATCAGGTTGGAAACAAAGTGCATTGTTTCTGGTTTTTCGTTTTCTGGTTCAGTTTTATTCACACAGACACACAACACAACACAACACTTGATAATGGCATTATATAGCCGAAACATGTCGTGATTAATTCTGAAAAGGATACTCAGATTTATATTTTTATTTGTACTCTCAAGAAAGTATGAATCTGCTTGAGAAATGCATTAAAAACTCAATGAAAAACTTTACAGAAATAGAAAGAATTAGTTGAGATTGTCACAAATTGTCTTGAAAAAGATGGGTCTGTGGTAGAGCCATCTCTAAGTGTGCCGCCAGTAGTAGAAGAATCTGCCGTTCTATATAGGAACGTTGCCCAGGGTGCACTCGATTGTGTTATTCATGTTTAGCATGTATCAAAAATCGAAATCTTCAGGCAGGCTTCTTCCGTGCACCCAAATTGCAAGATGATGCTGAAGAAGAAAAATGATTGAAAAAAGTTTCTCTTTCTAGAGGGTAGTCACATTTCAGGAGGGATTGTTGGAGTTTCTTGAGGTATTAGTCACGAATTGAGAGGGGATGTGGGAGGGATCTTCTGATGTTGTAGGTATGGCAACTCTCAAAGTGTAGGAACTGTTGAGTGGGAGTGGATTTGGTAAAAGCACTGGTGGATAAGGCATTGGAATCAGAAAGGATTATGTTGATGTCTTGGTAGTTGGTTGAGGAGTCAGATATATTCCAGGTGAAGGAGACAAAGTAGTTGGAGTTGAGTTGATTGGGGAAGTGGGAGAGGGTATCATGTCCATGCAGCCATATGAGAAATATATGTCATCAATGAAATAGGCCTTTTCAGTCTTTTTAGGCCATCTAAGCCATTTCACGGGGATAGAGTTTGTTTGGAAAGGAAATCCTGTTCAAGAGACCCATGTAGGCTTACAGGTTTGCAAAGGATGGTGCCTGTGGCTGTACCCTGATTTTAAACATCATAGTTTGAATTGAAACCTGAATGCATTGTTTGTGAGCACCAGTTTGGCAAGGTTTACTAGGAAGATGGTCGAAGGATTGGAGGGTGTGGGACGTGAAATGTTGGAGGGATTTCAAGCTTTTAGAGTGAGGGGTGGATGTAGCCACATCAATTTTAACAAGGAGGAGTTTATGGTCAGTTTGAAGGGTTGTGTTTTTTAGGATATCTATGAAGTGGAAGAAGTCTGAGGTGAGAGCGCAGGGAGGCAACAATGGGTTGGAGGTAAAAATCGAGAAGGGCAGAGATAAGTTCAGTTGGGCTATTTATTCTAGAAACAATGGGACGGCTAAAAATGTCTTCTTAATGAATTTAACAACTTGATTGAATGATTGTGCCGTTTATTAGGCTACCTAGTACTTAATAACGAGAAGGCATGGGAAAATCGAAATAAATAATAAATAAAATTTTATTGCCATGAAACATCAAGGTATGAGCAATGTCAAATTCACAAGTTGAATATAGTCCTATATTATCTAACATACTGTTTCCATCATAATTCTTAATTTGATTAAGTCAATAGTTTAAAATGCAATATTGTAATTATACCGTATAAAAGCTTGAAAGCTACTGGTGATTAAAATTATCAATGGTTTTAACATTAGTAATAACTTACTAATAACATTTAATTATCAACATGAATATGACTTTTTTGAGGTGACATCATTAATATTACAACAACTCACATGAGTACATAGTACTATTTATAAGAATAAGAATGTTTATTTCGCCAAAATTACATAGTTACAAAACATGAATTATACATAAAAAATGCATATTAAAAATGTAAATTATAATAGATCTAAATGATTTGGCACAGCCAGCAAAGTTCATTTCCATGCTATGTTACAAAATACGCCAGTAGATGAAATGAAAATGAAAACTAAATGATTTGAAACAAAAAATGAGATGAAACATTGAATAAGATGAATGAAAAAATCATAATAAAAATGTGATTTTATTAGAAATGAATTAAACATAAAATAATAAGATGAATGAATAAAACATGAAATGAATGTATTTGAATGCCACTTCTAATGTGACTGCTAACTCTAAATTGTCATAAAACATAAAATAATAAGATAAGGAGCAAATCATAAAATAAAAAATGTTATTTTGTTAAAAAAGAAGGAATAAAACATAAAATAATGATATGAATTATTGGTATTATGTGGCATTTGATATTATCTCTAGTTGCAAAGGGAGATTCCTTCATAGATATGTTTCCAAAACTCCGCCCGTTCTTCTAGTGTATGCAACATAATGCCCTATTACATTTGTGTTGTCGCTTCCAATGGAGCCAACACACCCAAATAAATGAAATGGCGTTTCGTTAGTGAGGAGGTGGATGGGAAGCTCTCTGACTTTTAAAGTGCACTGGAGAAATTTATTCTCATTGCTTTTAATCCGAAATCAGAAATGATGGCAAATGTCCACTTCACTTGATATTTATTCAGGGCAAATATGTCAATTTGCGAAGTAGATTGACAGCTTTTCAATCATATAAAACTGTATTCAAATAATCAGTGAATGTCCACTTCATGGCCAGCACTGATGATAATATTCCCATACAAGATTTCTTTCTGTCTTATGAATTGATCATTTTTTCTGTCATTTGGAGCAAGCATTGTTATGAAGGTTGCTAAAATAGTATCTTGTAAGGTACTTCCTTTGTACCATTTCAATAAAATAGTTGGAAAAAAAATTTTTTTTGTTGAAATATAAAAAGATGAGAAATATTGAAGCTACCGGTACATCATAAACGCTTGGTTCATTTTTTATACTTACCTCGCAGTACATCTTTTTAACAATTCCTATTTGTAACAGATTAATGCGTTTCACTTCTACTTGGTAAACACTTATGAGAAATGATCGACCTCGCCGTTCATCATTTTAACAATTATTATTTGTAACAGTCTAATGCGTTTCACCACTATTTTGTAATCCACTTCTACTTGGTAAACACTTATGAGAAATGATCGGCAAATGTCCACTTCACTTGATATTTATTCAGGGCAAAAATGTCAATTTGCAAAGTAGATTGGCAAAATGTCTAATTGCTAAGGAAGATTTCTTCATAGATAAAATCGTCATAATTATGTTTCCCAATCTCCGCCCGTTTTTCTCCCAGTATATGCAACATAATGCTCTATTTCATTTGTGTTGTCGCTTCTAATGAAGCCAACAAACCCATGTAAATGAAATGGTTATAGAGGGCACTGAAGAAATCTATTCTCAATGTTTTCAATCCGCACAGGCTCAAGCAGAAGGTAATCAAAAAGACTCTTTGTGTTTTGCAGAAAATGCTTGATTGTTTTATTCCTCCGTTCTTCTCCGGCATAGCAGTCTGTTGTTCTGCTCTTCACATCTTCTAGGTCACAGAATGAAAATGAAGGATTTTCTTACTTCATTCGATTCAATATCCCAAAATTTCTCATTCATGATTCTTCGGCGGTCTTCATCAATGTTTGATAAGCATTGCTTTCTACATTTTACACTACATGGCTGTTGAAGCTGATGTGTGTCTCTTTCATTACATTAGACTTCAATTTCTTCTGAAATTTAATGCTTACAACATCACCCATTCATCCTTCACCCCTCCCCCCCCCCCTGTCGACAGAAAAACTCCACCCCATCACCCATGCAAAAGTGAATTGTAAATTTGGCAAAGCATGCATGGGAGCATGGGAGCATGCATTACTTACCGGTCGTTGATGGTGTTTGAGTCAACATAAGTCTTTGGTTACAGGTTGTAGGTAACTTCTCTTTCCCACATTCTGATGGTCGTCATATAATAATTTTTCACAAACTACTGAACTACACTAACATTACTACTGAAATGTTGCACTACTGACCTACCACTGTATTTCACTTCACACTACTTTTACAAACACTACTACTATTTTACTTCTAGTTTTTAATAATATTCAATCATAAAGGAAATAATAAGGGATCCTACTCTAAAACTTTTTACAGAAGCCTACCTCTAGTACGAGAAAAGTCAGTTTTTTTTGTGGAAGTTTCGAAAACAATTTCTTTCTTTTGTCCAGCAAAGGCTGACATTGCACTTCTCACACACCATCCATGACCTCCTATACACTTTGGGTATTT
>NW_024090726.1:0-23189 GCF_014356525.2 Nilaparvata lugens
TTTTGATAGCTTGATGATATAAAAATCGAAAAAAATTGGAAAATATCACCAGTAGAAGGTTTATTTTTAGCCTTTGAACAGCCTTAATATTACTGTACATCAAATATACCGGCTTAGCTATCATCTATAGAAGGCAGTGTCGAGGCAGAGAATCAGCAACGTTGTTCTCCTTTCTCTTCAAGTGCCCACTCCAATGCGGAGGTTGACTATCATTATTGAATAATATAACGAAAAGAAATATCCATTGTCTTAGTAGTGTACTATTTAGAATTGTTTGTTCATGATTGCTTGATATATTTTCATATATCCATTATATGGAAATTACAGAGATATTGCAATTAATCAAAAGCTGAATAATCAATGATTATGATTAAACGGAAATCGAAATTAAATTACAGTATTTAATTTCGATTTCCGTTTAATAATTATAATCTATCCATTAGTTCATGATCATTCTAGAACTTAATTATTATGTAATTATTATTGAACGAAAATCCTAAATAAATGCTGTAAATCACCCCGAAGACTTCTGCTACTGCAGACATTGACAACAGGTTTAACAGCTAGATGGAAATTCGATGAGAACAGTAGCAGAAGTCTTCGGGGTGATTTACAGCATTTATTTAGGATTTTCGTTTAATAATAATTATATATTAATTAGCATTTGAATAAATGCATTATCTATTTAATTCCATCTTTAATTCCATCTGTTGATTATTAATTTAAATCGATTATGAAATGAAATAATAATAGTTGTTCAATGAACTTACCAGATTCAATGCCCCTCTTTCGCTATCCACAGAATCCAAGACTTCGCTGCTTCCGCTATCACTGATGTCTTCATCTTCATCACTGTCTACACCGATGGTTCCTGATTCGTTGGGTCTGATATTTTTATGATCGACGTCTCTCAGGTCTTCTTTATCTTCATCCACCTCCTCCTTGATTTCCTCTGCAAACAAACAAAAACGTTGATAAATTTAGGATTAGGTATTAGAAAATATTAAAAATAAATATTTATTGACCGAGCGAAGTGAGGTCTAATATTCAAGTCGACGGTTTTGCATTTCTCTTTATGTTTAAATGTTTATATGTTCATTTTAAACTTACATAAGCTCATCACAGTATTAAGTTATAATGTTTGATATTGATTTTGTGGGTGTATATATTATCTAGATGACTTACGAGGTAACACATCTTGAAAATGACGACTTACGAGGTCTTACAAGTTTTCACTTTTCATCTGGCTTTAGTTACAAGGAATCACAATTCAACTTAAAACATTGTTGTTGACCATTATAGAATAATGTAAATGGTACTATTTATAATAATGAAGCACAATTTTATTGGATCTCAAAATTTTTATTCGAAATCTATCTATAAACAGATTAAGTACATGAAGCTGCAATATTAATACATCGGGTTGTTATTAACTTATAGCTATGGTGATAAAAATGTATGAAAATATAAAGTTTGTCAATCATTATTATTATTAGACAATATTTTCAGTACAAAGTTACATTGACATTTATATTAGGCTATTGGATCCTAACTTTCAATAAAAATAAATCATCAAAGCATGGTTACATGATTGGATAACACATAGCTAAACCTTAGCAGGCATCAATGGTATTTATAGGCCTCATACAGTAACATGAGTTGATGAACACATTATTGCAATGAAAATAAAAGAAGAAAGCATGTCCATATAAAAGGAAGCACAGTATCTCAAATTATTATAAAATAAAAGTTATAAGTCTGAAGTTATACATGCTCATCATTTATACTTAGACATTGAATACTAAACTTCCAAGTAAAAATCATACAATGCAAGCTTTATGGTTGGACAACACAAAACTAATCCTCAGCAGGCTTCAACGGTGGCCTCAAACAATAACCAAATTTAATGAGCATATCATTTCAAAAAAATAATTAAAAATAAAAGAGAATTCATGTCAATATAAGTACACCAATGGTCATTTATACTAATACATGGTCATTCATACTAAGATATTAAATACTAAAGCGCCAAGTAATACATAGTCATTTACATAAAAATTTTCAATACAAAACCTCAAAGTAAAATGCTTGTTTCATGATTGGACAAAACAAAACTTCAGCAGACTTTAATGGTGGTTATTTATAGGCCTCATACAATAACCAAAATTAATGAATTATTGCAAAAAATTGAATTAAAATGAAAAAGAGAGCATGTCACCAATGTCAAATGAAGTATGTCTATTATAAATTAATATTATAGTAACAAGTGATAAAGATAGAAATAATAGTAAATAAGTAATAGATAGGGCCAACAATTCAGATGGAAGTGGACTCCATACATGCCATTATCAGTAAAAAAAACTTATCAAAATAAAATTTAAAATAAAATAAAGTCATGTCAATATAAGTACACCAATGGTCATTTATACTAATACATGGTCATTTATACTAAGATATTGAATACTAAAGCTCCAAGTAATACATAGTCATTTACATAAAAATTTTCAATACAAAACCTCAAAGTAAAATGCTTGTTTCATGATTGGACAAAACAAAACTTCAGCAGACTTCAATGGTGGTTATTTATAGGCCTCATACAATAACCAAAATTAATGAATTCTTGCAAAAAATCGAATTAAAATGAAAAAGAGAGCATGTCATCAATGTCAAATGAAGTATGTCTATTATTAATTAATATTATAGTAACAAGTAATAAAAATAGAAATAATAGTAAATAAGTCATAGATAGGGCCAACAATTCAGATGGAAGTGGACTCCATACATGCCATTATCAGTAAAAAAAACTTATCAAAATAAAATTTCAAAGATGAAAGCCCTTATCTAATTTATTCATAAGCTATAGTATCATAGAATGGATGGCAGTCTGTAGGTATCACTGATTTAAGTTGCTGCAAGTGGGTCCATTTAGTTTTTGTTATTTTTAGTGGTTCTTTGTGTAGTTGTTTGAATTGAGCTAATTTAGCAACAGTGTTCCTCCGTTTTCTTTGAGGAATAGCAAGAAATTCATTATCAAATGATTTTGTTTTGACTGAAATCTCACCATCTTTGTAGCGAATCACTCTTATATCTGTCACCACAGGATCACCTGGTTTTCTACCAGGTCTAATACTATCATACATCAATAGGTCTGCCTTAGCAAAGTTTTTCACAAAGTCGTAGGTGAGTTCCTTTTGTTCAATAGGGCTTGGATTTGATCTGGCACATGCTGCCAGCCTTATATAGTCACTTGGTAAGTGGATTGGCTGATTGTTGATTTTGTTTTCAATCATGGCATGTATTGAGTCCACTTCCATCTGAGTATGGCCTTTTTCCAAAAACTTTTGTTGTATTTCAACATCATGTTCCTTGCTGAAAGATAACAGAGCATTTGCCATTATCACATTTCTATTTTGGCTAGTGCAACCATCACTCCAAATAACAATAGGAGTCTTCTCATCTTTATTCCACCGATTCTCTAAAAAGTCTATTACACAGCTGGCAAAGGTTGATGCTGATAAGTCAGCTTGTGTCTCATTGAACCAAAATGATTTTGCAAAATGAGACTTCATCTCATAAATTGAAAAATTGTGACAGACTAATTTTGTTTTGAAGTATAGAGCTGATGCATTTAAACTTGGACACACCTTCACTGCTTGGACATCTTGGCTAATGACAAATAGAGAACCTTCATCAGCTTTCAGCTTGTCATCAGCTTTTTCTTGTCTGGCCCTATCTTTCAATTTAACATGTTCAATGTAATCTTCTTCACTGATTAGTCCAGCATCTTTTGCAACACAAAAGTCACATCTGTCTTTTTTTGGCTGCTGAAATGATAGTTTTTTGCTATGGATTATCTTGTAAAATGTGCATGTGGACAACGGTTTTATTGGTTCTTCATCATTTTCACACTGCCTTTTATATTCTGCATAGACATCTGCCATTCGGTTTCCAAATACTGGCTCAATATACAGCTTTGAAGAGTCCCTCCTACAATAGTGAGCTGGTAGTTTGGGCATGTTGTCCAAAAATTCATTCAGCTTTGCTGCAGCTCTTGGGTTATTCTCACCAAGCCCTCTTCTTGGTCTAGCTACTTTTGCAGGTGTGATTGCATGCCCTTGAGCAGCATTGGTGGAATCTGCTGCCCAATTCTTGACTGTCCACTCCCCTAAAGCGAAGGTATTTAAGAAAAAGGGTTTACAAACTTTATGAACTACACCATTTGTGGTTTTAACAGTGTATGTTAATGTTGACTTCCGCCTTGAAGCTGCTCCTGGATTCTTGACACTCTTCTTCATTCCACAGCTCACCAATGAGGCAATATAGGTCTTTTTCTGACCCCAAGATAAATTTGTCCAGAAGTCTCTGAAAATAGTTTCTCTCTCATCATTTGAAACTTCATTACAGGTTCTCCCAGATCTTTGACATCCCCTACCTTGGCATCTTGGTCCTAATTTTCTTGATTTTCTCTCTTTTCCTCTTTTACTTTTCCCACTTTCTTCTTTTTTCCATCCAGTGTATTGTTTCCCTTGTTCACGGAGCTTTTTATTTTTGGAATCAAACCACTCTTCACGTTTTGCTTGGCCTTTTCTATTTCTTTTATTGATGAACCTACCCAAAGCATTATTTTCAATTAATTCTTCTTGATTCACATCAATGATGTCATCTAAAGAGCTTTGTTCTGATACAACATAATCTGGATCATCTGCAGCTGCTTCATCATTACTTCCATATTCTTCATCACATAGATTAATATTGGTTTCTTGAGGCAGAAATGAAGAAATTTGGTCACAGGCAGTTTCAGATTCTTTTATACTTTCTTCCACGATGACATCATTATTTTTATTAATCACAATTTGGCAATTTCCAGTTCCAGGCTCTTTCATAATCTCTTCCATGATGTCGATGTTATTATTTTTACAAGTTTTGTTTGGACTTGAACTGTAACTGTGTTCAATTTCAATAGAACTACAAGATTCCAAAAAGTTACAATCACGACTGTTTTCTTCATCTAAATTACTTGTACAAGTAGTCATTGTTGGGGTTGAAGCTGTTCTTGAAGGTCTGTCAGCTTCTATTTCAGGATTGACTGGCAGAAAAGTAGTAGCATCCATGATGAGATTATCTTCACTGTCAACAATTTTATAATAGGCAGTTTCATCTTCTCTTATGCATGTTTCCTCAGTGACGTTTTCACAAGTTTTGTGTGGGCTTGAGCTGCAATTGTGTGGAATTAAAGATGCTCTTGAAGTTCCATTCTCAGTTAATTCTATTTGAGCAGAAGGGCAATTATGTAGATCACTCATCCAATCATCGATCCATCCATCATCATCCAGGTCTACACCCATCAGATTCTGTTGGCTGGTTTCAAGAGGATCCATATTTTCTGAAAAAAAACCCTTTGTTGAGGTTTACACTACTGGAAAGTGAAACCTTGTAAGTTAACACTACTGAAAAGTGAAACCTTGTAAGTTGTATTGAGGTTTGAGTTTGTTTTTTGCTGTTGAAATAATCATCTTAGGCTAGGGTTACAATACTTTCCTATCAAAACGACTAATACAGTTATCAATAATGCTTCACTCATAACACTTACCTGATTGAATAGGCTAGAAATGTAACGAAAACCAGACAGCTACATCAAGACACAGACTGCACCATTAGATTCATACAGGATCTCTGTTACTTACGAGGTTACTCCATTCATTTGCAGTGCCTTCTTGATACCTCACATACGAGGTATTTTTAGATTGCTTATTTTTCAGACTAAATAATTTTTCTGATTTACGAGGTTAATCTAGTTCGAAGCAGCTGATTTTTCTACAAATTAACACATCCATATCACAATTGAGGAAAATTACGACTTACGAGGTTTCACTTCTAAGCCATCGGGTTCCCCTCTGACCAAAATTGTAGACAATGCTTTATTCCTACGGAAGACAATTTTTTTGGCTTTTTGGAATTGAAAATGCCAATCAGTAGTTCTTCTCAATACCTCGTCAGACAGTTGTTTCTATTCCAACACCTCACATTCTTCTCCAAGATGAATCACTGTTGTATACTTTCGGAAAATGTCCAAATACTGGTCTGGATTTTCAATCACACTTTTGGATTTGAACTGGCGTTCAAGAATTCCAAAAAACCCTGTCAGGTGGAATGAATGAGTGTCCTACAATGGGGAAAGAAAGGACAACTTATTTCCCTTTCATTACCATGGTATCAAATTTTCTCAGGAAAATTTTCTCTTGTGTTTTTTCTTGAATAATAGGCTTCAAATAGTGAAAATATGTCAAAATTTCCAAAAAAAATATTTATTGTTATTAAGATAATTATTGTTGAATATTTTTTTCAATAGTCCAATAAGATAAACATTATAAAACAAGAAAAACATTAAAATTAAAATTCAGTTACAAAAAATTGAAACACAAATATCATGAGAGTAAGATAAAAGTGAATATTTTTTTCAATAAGTCCAATAAGATGAACATTATAAAACAAGAAAAATATTAGAATTAAAATTCAGTTACAAATACAGTGAATATCGTTTATAGTGACCTTCAAGGGACCATCAGTTTTGGGTCACTATAACCGATAGTCACTATATCCGATACTAGGCTCAGGAAGTACTAAAGTATACATTAGTGAAAAAACAGCATAAATAATGACACTCACGTTTTCGTTGCAGCATTTTATTCCAGGTAAACACACTTTCCAAACTGAAACGTCCTTTATATTATTATAATGTACTGTAAATTTTTAATAATTTTTATGAAAATTGAAACGAAGTCACATTCAAATGAAAGTCCCGGTTAATACAGTATACAAATATGGCCCGTTCAAAAACTTCAGTAGGCTACTTCATAAATTTTATTTTAGTTTGAAAATAATTCAATGTTTCATAAAAAAAAACTTGAACTCAAAATAAGAAAAAATTGAACTCAAAAAAATGTTAAAATTAGGTCTTTTTCAAAAAGTCTGTAATTTTCGTTTGTTTTTTGCACTTTGAATTATTGTAGTACGATGTTTGAAACTGTTTCTCTAGATTAAATAGAACATTTTTTGTTGCTTCATCTGCTGTATTTGTGACACTAAGAAATTGGCAAATTGTCTTGATCGCTTTACAAGCTTCAGTCAGTGTTGGTGGATTGATTTCCTCATCATTATCATTGTCTTTCTCAGTGTTTGTAACGTCATCTTCTTCTCTCAAAGTCGAAGTCAGCAATTCCTCATCACTTACAGCTGCCGTCGTTTCCAAATCCTTGTCTACTTCTTCATACTCTTCAAAGAAACCATGAGACACTGGTTGAGCCAAACTTCTCCCCCATTCTTGTAACGACTCTTCTGTGCATGCAGATTCAATAATGTTATCAGACTGCATTAAAAATCCTGCATGTCTGAAACAGTTTTTCACTGTAATGGATGTGACTTCATTCCAAGCTCTTTCTAACATTGTAATTGCGTCGAGTACAGAGACTTTTGTTTCACATCCTTCATCCAAATCTTGAATGATTTGTAGAATGAGACGTTTCCGATAGTTGACTTTCAGAGATCTTATAACACCTTGATCCAAGGGTTGCAAAACAGATGTTGTATTAGGCGGGAGGAACACCAACTTTATAGATGTAAGATTTTCAACATGTGGATGTGCTGGACAGTTATCTACCATCAACAATATTTTATCATTTTTCAATTTCAGTTCATTGTCCCATTTTCGTAGCCAGGAAGCGAACAATTCACTTGTCATCCACGCTCTTTTGTTACTTTCATATGTTACTGGCAATAAATTAACATTTTTGAAACAACGAGGTTTAGCACTTTTCCCTATAACCATCAGCTTGCGCTTATCACTCCCATCCATATTCACGGCAACTAAAACAGTTAGTCTGTCTTTTGACAATTTCCCCCCCGTGCACTTTTCACCTTTGAAACGTAATGTTTTTTCAGGAGTCAGTTTGAAGAAAATTCCAGTTTCATCAGCATTGTAAATTTTTTCATCTGGATAAATATCACATAATTTTGGCCACACATTGTTTAACCAGTTTTCAGGAATACCAGTTGGAACTGCTGCTGCCTCACCACTTATTCTACCACTTGTGATTGCATGGCGCTGGCGAAATCGTTGTATCCATGCAGATGTAATATCGCGAGGTCTACCCAACTTCTCAGCCAAATCATTTGCTTTACTCTGCAAAATTGGACCGCTTATAGGAATATTATTCGCTCTTTGTATCTTGAACCATTTCAGCAACGCTTGATCTACGTCATTGTTTTGACTAGGACGAAGTTTTTTTGATTTCATAGAACTTGTCTCGAAGCTCTGCTTAATTTTATCGCGATTTTTCCATATTACCGAAATTGTTGAATGTCCAACCCCTAATTCCTTCGCTATGTCCCTATTTGCTTCGCCATTCTCAATTCGCCAAATGATGTGCGATTTTTCTTCAATAGTGAAAGTCTTACGGGAAGAAGCCATATTATCAACACTGTATACAATTTAAAATAAGAGTTCTGTTTGTAAAATTTAATGAAACATGCACTACACACACTAATATAACACACACTTTACAGTAACAATCCAATCACACATCAAACCGAAATACTGTAGGATGCAACCGAACCGAACGAAAGGCTGAATTGAACTGAATGTCTGAATAGGCCTATAATGTTCAGAGGAATGCACATTTCACGATTTCGTAATAAAAGACTGACCAGTAATACGGCTCAACTAGAATAAATACAGACATGATGATTCCTGTCTGGAGAACATCCTGTTTACTTAACGTTTCGTCATTATATACGATATTATTTTCCTCATTTTGATAGAAATCCGGTCATAATAGTGTGATTATAATCGATGTCACTATAAGCGATATAATAAAGCATTGTACGCATAGCAAACCAAACAAGGGGCAGCTTTCCGGTCACTATATCCGATAGGTCATTATAGCCGATGTCATAATAAACGATATTCACTGTAATTGAAACACAAATAACATGAGATGAAAGTGAATATTTTTTTCAATAAGTCCAATAAGATAAACATTATAAAACAAGAGAAAAATTAAAATTCAGTTACAAAAAATTGAAACAGTCAATTTCGTATGACATTCTGTTCACAATTGCAGATCATAATATATCTCTCAACTCTTCCAGTACAGATGGAGGGAATGCACTTCACTTTCGGTGGAAGTCACTAAAACAGTTCCTATTTTTTACAATGCAGAGGGGTACAGAACACTTGCTGCACTTTATGAAAGAGTAACCTTTTGGGCAATTTCTGCATCTCCTTTGTTTTTCCTGATACTCTGGCCAATGTGACACACCATCAAACTGTACATCTGCTACAGGTCCAGGAGCTGCAGGCGGCTTTCTTTTTTGAAGAGGTGTAGCAGGTTGTGAAGACGATGGTCGGCCTCTCTTCCGTTCTTGCTTCCCAGCTTTTGCCAAGGCTTGGGCAATATTTGAGTGGAATTAAAGTAATGTGTATTCCACCTTTCTCCCTTTTTGTTCTTGGTGCCTCCTGTAAAGGAGCCAGGCATTCACAACTGAAACACCAATACACTATCCTAGTGTACCATTTCCTCGATTTTATGTCTATACGATATATTTCTAAAAGCATGTCTGCCTTATCCACACCACCCATAAATTTGTTATACTCTTTCACAATTTGTGCCTGTGGAATAACCACAGATTTCTTCTGAGATGAATCCCACCGTTTGCAAGTTGTCTCTGGTTCCACAGCTACATATGTTGATATAAAATTTATCTCTTTTCTGTCGAACCATCGTACTAGAGATAAGTTGTTTTTTGTTTCCACACGCCAGTCCATACTACCTCGACCCTGCTTTTTTAGGCTGGCCTCACTTTGTAGGGGACACTTGCCTATTCTGTCTTTTCTTATAGTCCCCAGAGACAATATTCGTTTTTCTTTCAAAGCAACAGCTAGCTGTAGAGAAGAAAACCAGTTATCATGGAAAACTTTGAAATTTTTACCATCTGGTAGGTCTTCACATAATTCCATCACAATGTCACCTGAAAATCCCAGTCCATACTCCTTGCATGATCCCTTTCCCATATATATACGGAAACTATACATAATACCTGAACACCCTGCTCTAGTAAACACTTTGAATCCCCATTTATGAGGTTTACTCTTGATGTATTGCTTCAAGAAGCTACGCCCTTTGAATGGAATTATCTGTTCATCCACTGAACTGTGTTCTTCCTGAGGTATTTTTTTTAAATTTTCAGATATGAAATCCAATAGTGGACGAATTTTGAAAAGTTTGTCATGTGTTGGATCTGCCCGAGGCTTTTGCTGTAGGTTATCATTGAAGTGAAGATACCTCATAAGTTCACGAAATCTGTTCCTAGTCATGATATCTGCAACTGGCGCATATCTACATTCATTTGACCAGTACATATTTATATTGGGCATTTTAGCAATGGCTGTCAGAAGAAGGAGTCCAATAAGTTGCTCTATCTCTTTAGGGGTACTATTTAAAACAACCCCATTTGTTTGGTGAGCATAAATGTTTGACTGGTTAGAGATATGTGAAAAAATGTCTTTGGAAAATATTGAAAGGAAGTATTCTAATGGTGTCTCTACATCTAAAGGAGGAGGTGGAATACTATCAGTCCACTTACATTCTGGTACTTCAAAGTCAATTTTTTCAAAGTGCCACTCAAGATTTGTTTTCCTTTTCTTTGAAGTTGTCACTACACTCCCCAAAGTAGATGATGTGGACGCCTCTGCCAATGCAGATGATGTGAAAGCCTCACCCAATGCAGTTGCTGTGGAAGGCTCCGGATCCTGATCTTGAAAAATTCCATCACCACTTTCATTGCACTGTAAATCTTCTTGAAGAATCCTATTTGCAGAGCTGATTACTATTTCTTCACCTTTTATTTTCTCTGTAGCAATAACATTGTCTGCAAGGCACAGCAGTTCATCATCGTCAATATCTGACTGTATTTCACTGCACTCAGATAGATTTGTGTCAAAATCCACATAAATAAGTTCTGGATCTATTTTGTTATCCATTCTGAAAAGAAAAAAATGCAGAATAATATCCTAGGTAGAAAATGTAAGCTCATAAAAAAGAAATCTCATTCTATGAATTCTGTATCAATACAATATAATAAGGTTGATTCACTCACCTGAAGTGCCGCTGTTGTTGTGGAACAACACACTATTTCAATGTGAATAACAATTATTCAATTTCATTATAGAACCTGGAAAGAGCTCAAATAAGATATTCTGAATATTAATTATTCGATTTGTAGAGATAACCATACATAATCACTTTTTTAATTAATGAAAACTCAAAAAAATTACAAGCACTACCACACAGGTAAATTACGATCATAACCTCTCAACATTGGAGCAAGAATACAAAAACATGTGTTACAGACTAACGCTTCCTTGTGGCAAAATGACAAACTAGAAGCTTGTTGCTATCAAGCAACACTGGCCTTTCCTGGGTAGGAATAGAAATAATTCGTAAAAACTCTGAATAAAAACGTGTTGTTCAGGAACAACACTGGTAATTAAAGGGACAAGTAAATATCGCTGGTACCTATGGCTTTTTAATGATTTCCTAGTCTAATATATGGCGTGGCTATGTTATCTCTGTGTCTAGTTAGATGTGCATGCTGATGATAGTGTTGTTTAAAATCATTTATATTTTTTAACATAAATCAGATTATAGTAAATGTACATAGATGGAAGAGTCATAATATTTAGTTCAATAAAGCTATTTTACAAGTTTCATCTCTCTTCAGGCCAACTATGCAACGAATAGCTTTTTTCTGCCATACAATTATTTTTTTCATCTCACTACTGTTACCCCACAGTCAAAATCCATAATTAAGTTGGGAGTGGAAAAGACCATAATAGGTAAGAATTACGACTTCCTTACTAACGTTACATTTCAATTTCCTTAAAAGAAACATGACTCTGGCAAACTTTTTACATAAATATTCTACATGACTACTCCAGGTCAGCTTGCTGCCCAACATGATTACTAATAATTTCACTGGCTTTAGGTTCAATATTTAAATTATTACAAAGAATGAAAATTATAATCTCTGTTTTACCCTCATTAAGTGTCAGACAATTTGCTCCGTACCACTCTTTACTAAGGTCCAGTGACAAAACAAGGCTATCTAACACACTATCTACATTTACATTAGAATCCAAAATGGTAGTGTTATCTGGGTTTTACCCAGAAAAGCTGAGTACATTTACATTAAAATCATTGATAAAAAATAAGAATAAAAAGGGCCCAAGGAATGAACCTTGAGGTACTCCAGCCAATATTTTCTTTGGTTTGGGTTTACAATTATTATTCAGCTTAACAATTTGGTATCAATCTCTGAGGTAACTTTCTATCAATTAGTTCACTGTTTCTGATTCCATAGTGTTCAAGCTTCCTGCAAAGAATGTCATGTGAAACAACATCAAATGCCTTATGCTTTCTTTCAGGGATGCCTTGTGCTTTTGGTTGTGCAACACACCACATACAAAAATTATATTAAATTAATAACAATAATTAGTTAATGATGTTAATAAAATTATTACTGTTATTAGTAATAATAATACATTAATAATTACATAAGTTTTATTCTCCAAAAACACTGAGTTTTCAAACTGTTATTTAATGTTAAAATTTGATTTTTTTATAAAATTTGCGCTTCCTAGTCTTATTTTGTTGTCCTCTTTCATAAAAAAAATTATTTGATATCTCCAAAAATAGCAGACAGAGTTCGCTCGCGCGGTAAAATTTAGCCAAAACAAAACAATATAGGTACTTTTTACTTGAATTTATGTAATCATGCATTTCTCTGCTCCCAAATACATTATAATGGAGTCCTTTATAATTGTAACCCACCTCGTATTCAACCATGTCTGTTTACTTTCAGCAAGTAATTGGTAGAAAGTACAATGAGCTGATCAGTGAACGAACCGGATATGAAGTAATTTTTTTCCTGATCAGTTGGACCAAACAGTGCTTCGTTCATCGCCATGTTCACTGACCGATCAGTGGCATTAAACACGCCCATTAAGGAGTTTACTTTTAACTTGCCTACCCCAATCATCATTATCGTTCATCACTTTGTTAAATAAATGATCTCTTATTTCTAATGTTGAAACCAAATGCACAGATTTTCTACGATAATACGGAGTTTAAGAATCGAAAGTAGCCACTTTTTCACACAGAAAACATTCATTTTTAAAATCAAATTCATTGTTCAAACATTTTAATGTGGGACACAATGAAGAATTAGTTGAATCTTTTTCTTCCAATACCGATTGGATCCTTGATGGATGATTATATCTCTGTCTGCAAGTCTTATGAACTGAGATACTACTTCTTCCATTCAACTTATTATTAATTCCGTCATAGAGTTGTAGATTCACCTCATTTATTGATTTTAGTCCTCCTCCCACAACTACTACATGAGCCATTGAGAGGAAAAGTGGTGTAAGTCATTGCCAAATTCTTTTGAGATAATTAGAGGTTTGTTAGAAATTTAACTGCAAATCACAAGAGTCCCATTAAATAATAAGATTATCATATTACAGTAGTTAAAGACTTGATACACCTTTCCATGCCTTTCAATAGACCTTATAAACTGTTTATCAATTTTACAGCAATTTTTTAATGAAAAATTTTGACTTACACCACTTTTCTTTAAAAATATATGAATGGGAACGGAATAAGAATATTAAAGTATCTCAAAAACTTTGTATATTATAAACTCCTACTCTAAGTCACATTCAGAAAACTTTGTATATATTATAAACTCCTACTCTATGTCAGATTCAGAAAACTTTGTATATTATAAACTCCCACTCTATGTCAGATTCAGACTCCTACTCTATGTCAGATTCAGAAAACTTTGTTATAAACTCCCACTCTATGTCAGATTCAGTAAACTTTGTATATTATAAACTCCTACTCAATGTCACATTCAGAAAACTTTGCATATTATAAACTCCTACTCAACGTCAGATTCAGATTCTGAATGTCTGTCAATGATAGGTGTGTCTTCTGCCAATGGTTCACCTGAGTCATCAATCAAGTTGTTGAAAAATCTATGTTTGACTGGTGGAATAAATGGTAGCAAGTCCAACATGTCAGATTTCTTGGCTGAAGTAACTGGCCGCTTCCCAGAGTACAACGGTTCCAAAGTGACAAGTCCAAGGTGGGCTTTTCTCCTTCCTTTTCTTGCTGGTGTGATGTCTAAGGTAGAAAATTTGCCCCGGGGGCGGGTGTGTTGGTGGCGGCACTGGTGGTGATCGTCGGAGGCGGCGAGTGGCGGCTGGAGGCGGTGGTCAGAATGGTGCTCGCGGAGGTGGTGACCGGCAGAGTGGTGGTGTTGTTGTTGTGGTGAATTGGCGGTGAAGGTAACCGCTTCCCGTCCAATACAGCCGCCGCTTGTTCGATACCTGGCAACACAAAAACGCACAAAAATTTATCAAAAACAGAAAAAATAATTATAGTTCCGTTCAGAGCTTGACAAACACTAAAATCTATCAACTAGTGCCCCCTGGGTTGAAGAACTTGCTCATCAACTGTAAACAATAGCCTAAAATGTTTGATGATTCAATTACTGATGAAGAACTGTACAGAATATTGAATAACGGTGAAGATGATAATGAAGATTTAGACTTTGATTATGACAGTGAATCAGTGATAATGATCCTGCTTATGAACTTGATAATAGTGCATTTATAGTGATTCCGATAATGACACCGTAATAATTTCATTATTCGGTTTCATTTTCTAGTATTTATATTTGTTTTAATAATATTTTTTTAATTATTATACCTGGAAATTTGATTGGCAATGAACTCCGTTCTTTCTGAGGAAGTAACAGTTCAAATTCCAATATTATTCTACTATACAATGTGTGGCACGATTTTGGTATACACGGCTTTGGAGTGCAGCAATCAGTTTATCAGGCCATGTATACCAAAAGTGTCCCACACTTTTTTTGCTAAAATTGGAGAATTTTATCATTTTAGCAAAATTTGAATGTGGAGGAAGCTAAATTCAAAGGAATAAATTAAGAAATTGAGAAAAAAATGCCGTGGCATGAATGGAAGAGTCATGAAAATTTGTTTGGCAGTCAACGTGAAATCATGAGTCAGAGCATAGCCACCTCTAATACAGGTATTGGTCAGAGAATTGAATTCAGTCAATGCAGAATTATATAAAACTAGCCGTCAGGCTCGCTTCGCTCGCCATATCCGTCTAGCCTGGACCCCCGACTGGATCGTCCAAAAATGAGATCAGCGGGCTCGCTTCGCTCGCCTGCGTTTTTCATTTGAGCATGCTTCATTCCATCAGAAAGTCAAAGTACTGAGAAAACGCAGAAAAGCTGAGAAAAACGTTGGAAAAACGCTGATTTTGGGCGTATCTTTGATGAAATATAAAAGTCACCTCATCACAAAGATTTTAGACCCTAGTTAAACCTCTGTACCATATTTGAACATTTTCTGTCTATTACTTGATGAAAGAACTGAGAAAACGCAAAAAACCGCTAATTTTGGGCGTATCTTTGAAGTTATTGCAAATTCCTTCTAACACAACATTATTACACCCCAGCTGAGCTTCTGTAGTAAATTTAAACATTTTCTGTTCATTTGTTCTCGAGAAAGCTGAGAAAACGCTAAAAAATGCTGGAAAAACGCAGATTTTGGGCGTTTCTTTGAGGTTATTTCAAATTCCTTCTAACACTATATTATTACACCCCAGCTGAGCTTCTTTAGTAAATTTAAACATTTTCTGTTCATTTGTTCTCGAGAAAGCTGAGAATACGCTAAAAAAATGCTGGAAAACGCAAAAAAACGCTGATTTTGAGCGTATCTTTGACGTTATTGCAAATTACTTCTAACACAACATTATTACACCCTAGCTGAGCTTCTGTACAAAATATGAACAATTTCTGTTCAATTGTTCTCGATAAAGCTGAGAAAACGCTGGAAAAAGGTAGATTTTGGGCGTATCTTTGGAATTTTTCAAAAAATTGGAATTGATCAAAATTTGAACGTTTTTGTTCCAGTAGATTTTTAGTTCTGCGAGTGAGTGAGTCAGTCAGTGAGTGCCATTTCGCTTTTATATATTATATCGATATAAAAGTATGATGATAAATAAACTTGAAGATGTGACCGGTGTGGTCACGAAACCATGATCCTGTACCAAATAAAACTGTGTAGAATTTGACAACATATTTGTGCTTTTATTCAATTTTCATCAAGTTTATAATTGAAAGTATGCAATCCATGTTCAATATAGGGAGGTATTTTAGGATCGACCAATTGGGAAGGGAGCTCAATGACGTAAAATAAATATTATAGGCTGCTAAAAATGGACGGGCTACCTTCCGAAATGAAACAAGGCCTAACTTCCCCGATACGAAGCTAAGTACGGAACATGCAACTGACAGTGTTTATAAACTATGCATAGGCCTATGATTCAACTCCCTGTCACAGGACTTGAAGGAGCTTTATTTATTTCAGTGCAAGCCTATAGCATAAGCATTACGGAAGGCTATTTTGAGATGACAGCCCACAAAATCAAATGTCAAAAAAGGGCCGATGGTCTGATCAAAAATTCCCATATTTCAATCACTTGTCTCTCGTCAAGTGAAGCCTATTTTTTTCTGGTAGGGTACGACCTTTCAGTAACGTATCAGGAATCAAATAGGAAGTATTTTAAGATAGCCCCATCTAGGTTTTTGTGCTTTTCCAACCATATTTGTAGTATTGATAATTATTTTTGTGTTTTATCCTCGCTATTGATAATCATTTCTGTGCTTTATCTTCCCTATTGATAATCATTTTTGTGCTTCATCTTCCCTATTGATAATTAATTACAAATTAATGATTGACCGAGTGAAGTGAGGACTAAGATACAAGTCAACGGTTTGGCATTTCTCTTAATGTTTAAATATTTATATGTTGCACATTTTCGGCGAAACGCGGTAATAGATTTTAGTGAAATTTGTCAGGTATGTTCCTTTTTTAATTGCGCGTCGACGTATATACAAGGTTTTTGGAAATTTTGCATTTCAAGGATAATATGAAAGGAAAAAGGAGCTCCTTCATACGCCAATATTAGAGTGAAAATCAGACTATAGATATTCATCATAAATCAGCTGTCTGGTGAAACTATAATACTACCCGTTCAAAAACATCGAACATCTTGAAAATGTATCTTCCATTAACGTTAGTAGACAGTTGACTATAATACTACCCGTTCAAAAACATCGAACTTCTTGAAATAATGTATCTTTCCATCAAAGTTGTAGACAGTTGCAGCCAGACCTGATAACAGCGCTCACACTCACATTCCGGGACGACACGAAAGCTCTATGTTTATTTAGGATTTTTCTTGTCATTTTAAATTGATAAATTATTTACTAGTAGTTCTGTGAACAGTAGACCTCACGCAGTATTCTCATCCACAAGTACCTGATTGAAACTAAAGACCTTATGGAAACACAGCAATATGGCTTCTCCACACATCTGTGTAATCACTTGTCAGCTGATTTATGATGAATAATTCTATAGTCTGATTTTTACACTAATATAGGCGTATGAAGGAGGCTCATTTTCCCTTTTATATTATCCTTGAAATGCAAAATTTACAAAAACCTTGTATATACGTCGACGCGCAATTGAAATAGGAACATACCTGTCAAATTCCATGAAAATCTATTACCACTTTTCGCCGTTAATGCGCAACATATGAACATTCAAACATATAAACATTAAGAGAAATGCCAAACTGTCGACTTGAATCTTAGACCTCACTTCGCTCGGTCAATTAATTTTTGAGGTAACATGACAGCAGGTCAATGTAACTTGCTGAGCGGGAGGTCTACTGTTCACAGAACTACTAGTATAATAGACTTAGTACTCTTTATGAAATTAATAAAATAATAGATTAAAAATACTTATTTTATAAATTAAAAAATAAGTAGCCCTGAATTCATACATTTTAATTTTTGTTTAAAAAATTCTTGTTTAGAATAATGAAAATAATTATCTTTTGAAGAAGAAAATTCACATTGATATGAGAGTGCCACATAAGGAAAGATTCTGTTCACACAAATTGGCCGAATGATAATGCCAGGGTATGCTTTTGTATGCTTTGAAAATAATTATCTTTTGAAGAAAAAAATTCACATTGATATGAAAGTGCCACATAAGGAAAGATTCTGTTGACACGAATAGGCCGAATGGTAATGCCAGGGTATGCTTTGGTATGCTTTGAAAATAATTATCATTTGAAGAAAAAATTCACATTTATATGAGAGTGCCACATAAGGAAAGATTCTGTTGACACAAATTGGCCGAATGATAATGCCAGGGTATGCTTTTGTATGCTTTGAAAATAATTATCTTTTGAAGAAAAAAATTCACATTGATATGAAAGTGCCACATAAGGAAAGATTCTGTTGACACAAATTGGCCGAATGGTAATGCCAGGGTATGCTTTGGTATGCTTTGAAAATAATTATATTTTGAAGGACAAAAATTCACATTGATATGAGAGTGCCACATAAGGAAAGATTCTGTTGACACAAATAGGCCGAATGGTTTTGCCAGGGTGCAGGGGAAATCTTTATGTTGCAAAAACAAGATGAGATGGCAGGATTTCAGGCGGACATCCACTGTTTTATATGTTAATAAAACTATGTCCCATGGGCTTGTGAACAGGATGTAAATGGCTACGTGTATATTTTATTAACGTCAATGAGCACCAGAGTACATATAGTATGGCAAGAGACCCGTTACAATGATCCCGTCCCGGACTCAAATCCCAGGGGCCTCGTCTCAGGCTCCCGCATGACCATTGTCCAGCAGTGAATTTCAATATGGGTAACAAACTACAAGGGAAAACTGTTCGGAAAAATGTAAACACACCGTTCTCTCCTGTTTTTTCAGCTGGGATCAAGCGTGTCTTTCTCGTATGCCGTGAAATGAGAGAAGAAAGGGGGTTTTTAGGGGTTTCCTGTGTTTATATTCTGCTCTTGTGCATTCATTTCATGAAAAGTATTCTTGGACAATCTCTTAAGGAAGAAGGTATGGAAGTGGAGATTCAATTTTTTTCAAGAATTGAATTGCTTCAAACAACTTGAAATATGGAGAGTCAGACTAGTTAAGCACACATCGATTTTATTCGTTTAATCAACTTAAGGACAAAGAAACAGACTACATTCCAAAACTTCTTTTCATCCCAATTTCATGAAATAAATTGCCCAAATAAAGGTTATGTGCGACTATCCAATTTTTCACTAATTGCCACATTGAAACAAAACACAAACACTTGAAACAAATAATTTTGAATTTAGAAAGATTAAGATCCGAATTGATAGCAAAATTTATTCTACTTAATACTCAAAACTGTAAAATAAATATTAATTTGAAATATTTTGTTCCGAAAATGAAAACAATCTTCTCCACTAGAAGCACAGCTGATTATATTTTTGGCGTTGTTTTGAATGTTTTATTTTTAGAATACTACGTGACAGTTATGGTCGTTTGATTTCAAATATTTGAAGATTAAGATGAATAAAATTAATAAATTCAGGCTTGTTTTATCATTTTCTACAAATCGATAGAAGTGATAGATTTTTTCAACTTTATTAATCCTCGAAACCAAAACACCCTAAAATATCAGACAGATAGACAAAAGATATTTATTTCAAAAAAAGCGCTCTACAAAGTAATAATCATATGCACTCATTTTTAATATAAAACATCAACAAAGAATAAAAACCATCTCATGAATACACTAAGCCAAATAAATCTTTGGAAAATGGTCTGCATGGGCAAAATTTGCCTGTGCGCAAACCAGAGTTGCATATTATCTTCTAAATAAATAAATATCTTTATTGTCACAGAATGTTTACACATCTAGACAACGTCTAGACAATTTGATGTCCAAAAAACATCTAGACTGTCTATCTCAAATTAGGATTTAAAGCTGTTAAAAATAACCAAAAATAACTTTTTGTTGAGTTATTTTTGGTAAATTGAATAACTTTCTCAAAGATTGAAATTCTCAGAAAATTTTTCTTTTACTAGATTAACAATACCATGAAGAATCTATCCTCTAAATCTCATAGATTTATCTCTTACCGAATTTGAAATGTTCTGTCCCCATTTGAACTTTAGGCGTTCATATCTCAAAAAAAAAATGTTCTCCTGAGAAAACTTATTCATTTTGATAGCTTGATGATATACAAATCGAAAAACTTTGAAAAATATCACGAATAGAAAGTTTATTTTTAGCCTTTGCACAGCCTTAAGAGAAATGCCAAACCGTCGACTTGAATCTTAGACCTCACTTCGCTCGGTAAATTCTTGTATCTATGGTATATGATCAGATCTAAGTAAATAGATTTAATAATATAATATTTCAAATTGAAACTCTCATCAGTAAATAGTTTTGTACATTGATCTCTAAAATCTTCATTCGCACATTAAGAGAAATCACATAATCCAGCAATAGCCTACTGGAGCAGGTCGTATGCAAAACATATGGATTGTATTAAGAGAGAACCCTGGTCAGCTGTGGTTGTGAGGTGGGAGGGGGTGACAAGGGGGTGTTCGTTTGGAGCCCTTGGGGGCCGTTCAAGTAACGAATGGTACTATTTGCGGCGGGACACACAGATAGATAGGTCCATCAACATCCTCCTCCTCCTCCTACTCCACCACCTCCTCCTCCTCAACGTCCTCCTCCTTTCATCTCTGACCTCTCTATCTGTTCGATTCTCAGCTGGATACTTTTCTATTTGCAGTGACCAGCTCCCAGCTCAGGGTGGCAAACAAAGTGAATGCGCATTTGCATCGCCAAATGCGAATTTCCCGCCACCAGCTTGCAATCTATCTTCTGATAGGGTACGATCTTCCCCTATCATCAATTTATCAGACCACTGTTCGCGAAATAAGATGTTGGTGTTGGGGATACATCACAGAAGATTTCATCGTATTGTAAAATAATATGGGCGATTGTAAAATAATACAGCTTATTTACAGAAAATATGTTAGGAATAGTTAGTTAGCATTATCTATAATTTTATATTTCAGTAATTGTTTATTCATTTATCATTTACAATCAACTTGACAAAGGACAATCAACATTACAATCGACTTTACAATCAAAGGACAAAGAAACTGACTACAGTCCAAACTTCTTTTCATCCCAATTTCATAAAATAAATTGTCCAAATAAAGGTTATGTGCGACTTTTCAATTCTTCACAAATTTCCACATTGAAACAAAACACAAACAATGCAAACACACACAAAACATTTGAAACAAAACCACAAACAAAAAACACACACAAAACATTGAAACAATTAACTTTGAATTTAGAAAGATTAAGATCCGAATTGATAACAAAATTCCTTCTACTTCGCACTCAAAACTGTGAGTACTAAAAAATTGTAAAAAATTAATATTTCAAAAGAATTAATGTTAGTGATTAGTTAACATTATCTATAATATAATAAGGGATGAATAGAAATATAATGTGATAAAATAATTCAAAAAAGGGTACTGAGATTTGTATTTATATTTATATTACAAGTAGCCCTAAATAGAAAAGAGACAATATAATAAGGGAATATGTAAGAAACTATAATAAAGAAAAGAATTTGCTCACACACGTATAGGATAGGAAAATTATGTTTGACGCATCATCCGTCTGAACTACTCAGATGATTAACTTGAAATTTTGCATATAGATTCTTAATTAACAGAGGATGGTGTTAAACCTATTTCAAACTCTTCAAAATTCCACTCGGTCAAGTTTTAAAATAGACCCTTTCGTAGCACGGGTCACCTGCTAGTCTATAATAAATAAGGGAATATTATAAAGAAAAATATAATAGAGGAAAGAATTGTTTACACACGAACAGGATAGGAAACTCACGAATGACGCATCATCACGTCTGAACTACTCAACTGATTTTCCATATGGATTCTTGATTTACCGAGGATGGTTATAGGCTATTTCAAATTGTTCAAGATTAAAATGGAAATACGTGTTTTAAAATTTTCTATCTACTATTCTCATCTAGTATCTATTATTTTCTGCTAGTGGTTGCAAACCGAAGTGAGTATAATGTGAAAATAATAGAAAACAAATTATAGATTAGCAACGAAAAAGCGAATTGACAATTTTGGGTCAAAGATACAATATTAACAACTTCAATTTTAAAACTTCGGATTGCAACCACTAGCAGGGAATATTAGATAATAGATAAAATTAATAGTTCAGCAACGAAATAGCGGATGGACAATTTTTGGGCAAAGATACGTTTTACAACTTCAAGAGATTCCATGAATTCAAATGTTCCTGATGATGTTTATGCTATTGAAAATTATTTTTTAGGTTAGAGTATTACTAGGATCTGAAAAGCAAGATTTCCTGTGAGAGATAGAACGTATGTAAATGTTGCGTTGAGTGTTGGGAAGCTCGATGCGTGTTGCATCGTCAAAAATGCAAAAAGCTTCGCATCAGCATAGACGTGTACGGTTTTCACATTCCGATGTTATGAATATTTTAGGCGCCGAATTTCAGGAAGCTGCTACGACCGGGGAAGTGGTCAAGGCGCCCCTTTAATATTCTATTAATACTTTATCGAATCCTTCGATAAATTCAAATAGCAACTGCCAACAGGACTGTTGTCTGCTGTTGAGAAGGTGGATGTGTGAATCCCACAGGCTCAATGTGTTTTTACCCACTTTCCATTTGTTTTAAACACACTACTATAGTCAACCGCATGGAAATAGTCCGATGGGAGTTGGAAGTAGGAGTGCAATGTTGATCTACGTTGTTCACAGCTGATTATAAATTACTATTTATCAATATGTTTAAAGCACACGTGACGAATTGGCAAAGTCTATGGGGGGGTGGGGGTCACAAGATAAAGGTAATCTAGAGAGAGCACTGAATACCTTGCATGACATTCTCAAAAATGAATTTACATGGAGATAAATAAGGCTAAGACAGAAGTGATGATCTGCTACAAGAATCCTGATTTTGAAATAGTAAAGATAGAGAATAACGCCCTCAAACAAGTAAAAAAATTTAAATACTTAGGTAGCATTATTCAGCGGATGGAGAAAAGAAAAGAAGACATAAAGCACCGTATAAGAGAAGCAA
>NW_024090727.1:0-12500 GCF_014356525.2 Nilaparvata lugens
AGAAAATTATGAGAATTATTAGTTGATGCTATTGAGCAGATCTAATAAGAGTTCTAATTGAGCCATCAGTGATATTTTTCTTACATATTTTCTCATATTGTTTTTATATTTATTGTTCCATATTTTATTTTTTACTCATTGATTTCATTGTTATTATTCATTATTATTCATTGATTGAATGGTGTATCTTTCATTTTTAATCCTGTCTTCATGCATGACCAATCTTGTACTAGTATTTTTCATTATTATTATTATTGACAAATTAATAAAATTATCAACCAACTATATTCTTCACCAAATGAGTTGGATAAATCAGCAATATACAGTATTGATCATTATTCTTCAGAAATAATACATTCTCATGATTTATTTAAATAGTTCAACATAATCACTGAAATCAACTGACTGAAATACAGGGTCATAATATATTTAAGTTGAAGCAGTACTACAAATCACAGAAAGTATAAGGAATTCTAATCAAAATACCGTCATTGATGACACATGGTAATGTCTCACACTGCTGACCCCTTTTGTAAGATGGTAGCGATTTGGATTGATGTCAGTACCATATTGTCTTGTGCAATATTTGATATCCTCAAATTTATCTACTTCTTCAACATCTATAATTGTGGAGTCAGTCAATGCAACGGTAAAGATTGACGCAGCAGATTGAGCAGCTGCAGTTTGCAGCGATTAATAGCAGAATTTGGCATAGGCTCCTCGAAGAGCTGGTAAGAACCATATGGTATTTTTATTTCAGCAGGCGCATAAATATCAAAAATATTCAAAACTCACATGCTCGGGTTAAAGAAAGGAGACGGGGCCCCGCTACCTGTACACTGGGCTATTGTTCAAAAGAAGTTTATCCTGCAACTCTTGACAATCACACTCTATTGTCCTCTGAATCCACTTCATCACCCTTATTAGTGGCCGGAGTGGCCCCATCTGCTTTCTTGAAGGTAGTTTTAGCTGGTAGGGACTCATCTATCACTTTCTACCTTACCTGTTACTTGTATTCTCACTTTATTATTGATTCTAGATCAGTTTTGAAGTACTTGTTATTCAATTATTTCTAATGGTTCATTTTCATGAAACTCAACTTGCTCACAAGCTTTATACGAACTAACTTAAGTTACATACAATTCGTGGTTATGCACCACGTGCGCTATTCATCAGCTGATGATATTTATTTGTAAGAATATAATATTATCAAATAATTAAATAATTATAATATATAGTATGATAATTATAGTATCAGCTTATGGAAAGTGTACGGCATGTGTTCGTGGCACAAGTCTTCTTAAAATATCTATATGAAAAATAAAAATAATACATTCCTAGTTTGACTAGATTTGTACTTATAATCGAGATTAACGTGTGTGTTTATCCCATCAATGTATGCTACCACTGGTTTAAAGCTGAAAATGCCTTCAAGTAATCAGACTGGGCCACCAATTCATTCTAGGGAGTGGAATCCTTAACAATAGACTAAGAAAATGTCAAAACTCATTAACAATAGGCGACCACTGAAGGGTCACTGGAACTTCTACCTGTTCATCCATTGCTTTTGGTGGCTTGGCTCCTTTCTTTTACCCCATATGCTCTACCGACAGACTGCCAGCTGGGCACATGTAACCCCAAAAGGATGTTCACATAAACATGTCACAACCAAAGACCATAAAGAGATAAAGACCCACAATGCCTATGCCTTCCCAATTATAGCTCTTACTTGAAATTGAAGGCCCCCATTTGGGTATTTTAGCACGATATATTATATATATATATATATTGTAACAAATTATCTTGAATAGCAAGCAAAATTGCTGGAAGAAAATATTTTATAGGTCTTTAGCAAACAGCTGCTCTGTTATTGCCGGGTGCAATATCAACAAGTGAGAGATTAGATAATAACGGGTATCCTGGCTACAATTTGAACAGCCAAATAGGAAGAATTTTATTTGCTATCTATTGAATTATATAGAATAATGGAATTTTGAGGTAAGGCTATAATACTTACTGGTCGACAACCTAATAATTGATCAAGCCATATGATTTGAAATTTAGCCGGACACCTTGGCAAATTTTTGTTGTGAACAAATGGCATTCAACCAGAGGATTTGGTAACCACATGGCATGTTATTGTAAATGGAAAAACAACTTAATAAACTCGAAAAAATTTATTGTTTAGAATGAGCATGTACAAAATATGTAAAATACATAAAAATATTAAGGAAGTATCAATATTCTATCAGGCGCATGAATACATTTGTAATTTTTAGATGAGCCAATCAAATTACAGTGGCTGATGGGCGGTAATAATGAACGGATTCAAAAATAACCATCAGTATTTATATAAATGATAAAAATTTGTAAGTTATCGCTACTCAGTTCATGTATTGGATGTAATCTGAGTAATTATAAAATATAACACATAAGATATTGGTAATAGCCTAGCAGATTGGCACAGACTATTTGATTATATAATGGCGTAGTAGTGGAATATTTGAATGATATGCAAATTTGGAATACGGATATTGGTAATAGCCTAGCAGATTGGCACAGACTATTTGATTATATAATGGCGTAGTAGTGGAATATTTGAATGATATGCAAATTTGGAATACGGAAGTATGATTGTGGAGAATATGGGTGGATCAGCCCACTTGCTTGCCAGATGTCACCATGGAACACCACTGAATTTATAGAGCACAAGTCCCTTTTTTGTTAAATTGTAAGTTTGAAAGATTTAAGTTCAAACTCAATAAATAATTTTCAAAAGACTCAGTGAGGCCGTATTAAGTCATACAGATATTTATTTATTTCCTTGGAGAGGACGACTTCGGCCACCAGAAAACCCAAGATGACGGGAAATTCGGATCGCCATCATCATCTTGTGAATTTCGGCACTTGAGTGATAGTTAACAAGGAATCTAGGGCGCCCTCAGTGCTTCAAAGTGAAACAAGATTTAAAAAGCTAGCTCGTTGAAAGGTTATACAAATATTGAAATTAATATCAAACTTGTGCAAGTCTTGAGACATACAAAAAACGATTTTTCTAATCAGGAACTATATACCAGATTTACATATCTAAGTATGCACAGATGAAATAAATATTTGAATTGAAAGTTATAATATATATGCTCACCCGATCATCAATTTTATTAGTAGATTATAGAAATATAAATGAAGCTCACATTCACTGGATGAATTGATTTATCTAATTTCCATCAGAGGCCGAACCTTTAGCCCTGAGATATATATAATTATATATTTGAGATTTATAATTTATCGATTAATTATTGATATTAATTTGGAAAGAAGGTAGCCTATATGAGATGTTATTCGAAAAGCAACAGCAAGTCGATAACTGAGCTGCATAATCTAAATGCATATGATTGATGATTCAAGAAGCACATGGTAATTTTTCGTGCTAAAAGCAAAAACCTAATAAGTGAGCTAATCTGTGATATTTTTTGATTTATATATTTGTTCTTATTTTTACTCTTCTACTTGTTGCTCTATATATATTTATTTATTCGTTGATATTTGTGTCAATTTTTATGGTGTATCCTTTATTTGTTCCCCTATCTCCATGCATGACCAATCTCGTTATAATCTATTCAGTTACCAGTATTGAAATATTAATAAGATTACCATCTGACTATATTCTTCACCGAATAAGTTGGTTTAGACAGCAATATACAGCATTGATTATCAAATCTTTGGAAATAATTCGTTCCAGAGATTCTTATAAATTATCCAGTATCATTAAATACGATTTGAAGAATCCCAAAATTATAGCATTAAGTTGTAGCAGCGCAAATTCTCGCATCTGTATTTGCGGAATTCGACAAATCAGTCACAGAAATTGTGAACTGTTGGAGCAGCCGATGTCAGTAACCGGCCAGAGCAGAGAACTGCGGGAGCTCCTGGGCGAGCCACTAAGAAATTGGTATTATTATTATTATCCTGAGAACCACAATAAGGGTTATATATTTTGTTATTCATGCTCTACCGACTGCAGCCAAGCAGGGCAACTCGTTATTGACAGAAATTGAAATATATATATATACAGAATGATTCATAATTATGGTGAAATAATTTAATACGTGATAGTAGAGGTGAAAATAAGAAGAAACATCTCATAAACATATATCCATAAACGCTTCATTAGAGAGCTATACAGAGTGAAAGATTTCGCCCGGAATTCAGTTCCTCTGGTGAAATACACCGATGCTGAATTGTTTGGGGACTAGTTTTTGAAAAACTTATGCTGGATTAATATGGAAATATATCTGAAAAATTGAATAAAACTAGTCTGGAATCTTTAGTATGAGTAGTTTTTGAGAAAAAAGTTGAAATATGCAAAAAATCTAAGTAGAAAAACACAGACTTCTATGTTTGATGCCCAATAACTTTCTTTAATGACCAGTAAACAAATAATTTCTTGCAATAAAAATTGTAGAGAATTTAATTCTGAAATAAATTATGTAAGCTGTGTGAACTAAATTTGAATAAAAGTTGGATAAAATGTATTCTTATGGAGTACATTACACCACAAAATTTGCTGTTTTATGAGGAGAGAACTAATAGCTCATAGGTTGTAGCTGATTGCAAATAGAACATTGATTTTAAGAACAGCTGTGCCAAACAGCTGATTTATTTTTTTTCAAATGAAAAAAATATTTAAAAGAAATTATCAGCTAAAAATTATTCCCAGAAATATTATTTTAGCATCTCTGTTGAACAAAAAAACAAACTGTAAGTTAGGCCTACTGTAGCTGCGCTGTGTTTTTTGTTTAACCTATTAACCAGTTATTTGTAACCATTCCACTTTGCTTTTTTGTTAAGTGTTAACTTTTTAAAAAATTGCAGGTAATTTATGACATTATTCATACTCCGAATTAGCTGACATGCATTTAATGTATGGAATGGGACACTACTGTAATAGTACTGAAGCAAGACGTTTGTATCAAGAGAACTTTCCTAACCGAGTATGTCCAAGATCAAGATTTCGCCACTATTCATCAACGTCTGTCTGAGACAGATTCTTTGATATCCAAAGAGCACATTTATGCAGGCAGACCCCGATATACTAAGCCTGTTGAGTTAGAAGAACAAATTCTTAATGCGATTTATGAACATCCCGAGAAGAACACGAGAGAATTGTCAGTGCAGTTCAATGTCAATCAATCTATTATTTGGAGAATACTAAAAGAGCAACAATTTATTATTCTGATTGAACTTCCGACTCTGTCTAGCTTGACTTTTTCGAGATAATGTGTAGTAGACTGTTGATTTATTCAATGTCCAGCTGTATTAAATAAATTTTATTGAAATGTTCCAGCTAACAATGATGCACAGCCTGGGTTTTCTCAATGGGGTCCAGCTGTACATGAAGTTGAAGAAAACGACATTATCCACAATGTAGGCCTAACAAGTAATTCTCGAAGTAATTTCACAATATCTCCTGAGCAAATTTTGCCTCTTCGTCATGTAGGACGAGCGAATGTTCTACAGACAAATCATAAAAAAGGTAAAACTGTTGTGGTAACAAGCTCTTCATACAGACATGAACTCATGGATCAAATTAAAGAGAAGCTCAACAAAGATTTTAAAAAAGACAAAAATCAACCAGCAGCAAAGAAATCACTAATTCAGCAAGTCAAAAGAAAATGTAAAGAAGACCAAAAACGTTGGATACAGAAATCAAAAGCGCAGGATCATAAAACAGAATGAAAAAGAAGATGGAGATAGCAATACAGAGGATGAAGAAGAAGATGCAAACTGTCTCTATTGTGGATATTTTTATATTTCCAATCTGATGAGGGGTGGGTTGCCTGCATTAAATGCCATAAATGGGCACACTGTTCATGTCCTGGTGAAGAAGATGATGATGATGAGGTTAATCACCTCTGCAAACTTTGTAAATAAAATACTTTGTGAAAATATCAAATCAACATTTATTATAATAACTTACAGTACAATAAATTACAGATTTTGATACCAAAAAGCTTGTATATATGATGTTTTTTTTAAATTTCCTTCAATTGACCTTTCTAATATAATAAGGATTCTTTCCAGCTCTCAATATGGATATTTTTGAGAAATTATTACTAGAGCACCATCTTACCCCACGGGATACCCCATCTTACCCCATATCTGGGGTAAGATTGGGTTTTTGTAATACTTTCTTGAAATTGCTCTATTCTTTATAAAAAGTTCGATATTCTTATGGGGATATTTTTTTATCATAGTAAATGATCTACTGTAAACTTTGGTATAGAGTTGGATTTTTAGGTATTCTGAAAAAGTTGTGAAAAAAAGAAAATCCTTAATGGCCCCATCTTACCCCACCTTCCCCTATATATATATATATATATATATATATAATATATATATATATATAATATATATATTAAAAAACAGATGACATCCAATTTATTAGAGCAAATGGAATGCCTTCATCTTCATGTGTAGGCAACACACCACACCAACCTTGTTCCTGTGAGACTGACCTTGTCTCTGTGACACTCCACTTGTTCGAATGGGACTCTACCCCTCTTCTTGTTCCAGTGAGACTACTTGTTCCGGTGAGACTGACCTTGTCTCTGTGAGACTCACCTTGTCTCTGTGAGACTCACCTTGTCTC
This sequence comes from Nilaparvata lugens, assembly GCF_014356525.2. Classification (NCBI taxonomy): domain Eukaryota; kingdom Metazoa; phylum Arthropoda; class Insecta; order Hemiptera; family Delphacidae; genus Nilaparvata; species Nilaparvata lugens. The sequence continues at coordinate 6,653 of NW_024090727.1, forward strand.
TGTGAGACTCACCTTGTCTCTGTGAGAACTTGTCTCTGTGATATGGACTCATTATAACAGCTGATTTTTATTTTCGTGTGTTGCCAGCTCACAAATCTTCTCCCATAAGGGTAAACTTTGAAGGACCGTAGGAGAGCGTCCTGAGGTCGGACTATAAATTTCATAGGCCATAAACCTTGTCCTGAACATAACGAACACAACTGAAAAATCAACAAATTCGGTGCACATATAAAAAAGTATTGAATGTCAAAATTTGAGGCTCGATTTTCATTTATATAGATTATTGTGATTTCTTGAGGCCAGTTTCCGAGCTCGGGATGTAGCTAAGTTCTAAACTTAGCTAGACAGATGGAGTCAGAAAATTTGCTTTCCGAAACAGGACAGTTTTTATGATAATCTTTATTTGTCATTCCTATAATATTTGAAACGTTTTTCCTTGGCGAAATTAAACATTCTAGAATAATTAAAAATAGCTGAAGCTTTACACTTTTTCTCTTTATTTTATTTTGTGTTTAATTTCTAGTTCCTCGAAATCTGATTCAAATGTTGACTACGACTACGAGTTTTGGAAAGCCAATTTTCTGACTGCAGCTTTTTAAAGTCTAGAACTTATAATCTGTGTAAAATAAGTTGAGACTTGGCCTTCCATCCGAAGAAATTACAGAGTGCCGATTCATGTAAAATTGCAACTTTCTCAAATTTCCAATTCAATGTCAGAATTGGATGAAGAATATCATCCCCGATATCCTAGTAGTGCTAAAAAAGTTTCAGGGTTGAAGGATTTTAAGGAAATTCAACTTTCATGATAAAATTGGAAACATCGCGAAGATTTGTTTTTCTTTTGGATATTACTTCTTTCAGAATCATTGGGCGTCGTAATGCGTAATAATTCAATATCAAATTAACAGGGAGAATGTCTCCTTTCTATTGGTGTCTGGATCATTTCTATTGGACCTATACTTATTTTTTAATTGATGGTTATGTTCGTCAATGTCAAGACATTCCGATTAGAAAAGAAAAATTCCTTGGACACCAAAATATACGATCTTCCGACTACTCTTGACAATTGAAAAAATAATTTCAAATATTTCCGAGAAACTTTCTCGTTTTCACCACCCACTTATCTTCCGAAACAAACAAGTTTCCAGCATGTCGAAAATTTCATGTATTCTGCTCGAAATGTCTCTACATTGACGAACATAATCATCAATTGAAAAATAACTATAGGTCTGATAAAAATGATTCTCACGCAAGCTCTATTATATTTCGAATTAGACAAGAAAAGGATAAATTCTTCAACTTTCAGAATAGGAATTTCACTTTTATCAGTAAATTAATAAATTATTGATTGAAGGTTACTTCTTTTATTAGTATTGATTGAATAGTGTAGGCTAGATGTGTCCAATAGCATCACAATTAGAATGGCTCAAATCTATTTTTAACACTTGCATCTTTGACGGATTCAACATTCACATTGTCTGTCTATGTGTAACGTTTAGCTTATCTAGATCATCCAAATTCTCGAGTGGTATCGAGGATACCCTTCCCTTCAGCACTTGCCCGCTAAAAAATATCCACCCCGACTGGGGGGAATCAAGCCCCTGCCTCCAGGGGATATAAATGAGCCCAGAGAAATATCCAATAGATAATAATTCAAATATATATTCACCAAACATAAATATAAAATTAATATATCGTTAGAAGAATGACAAAAGTCAGATTATTTCCGCTATTCACATGGAGATCCCAACTTTCGTCCTTTCAACCCTTTTCCTGTGAGAGAGGACCGCGTGAGTTTTTGACTTCAACACTGTAGTATTATTTGTTTTGAAGAGTACCTGGTGGGAAATGTCAATGTTCAGTTCGTAGCTTGAGTCAGTAAGAAGAACTACACACTCTGTAAGTCTGAAACAAATTTCAATACTGAGGCATCTCTGTTGAATGACCTCCAGATAAATTCCTCACTAGACCATTGAAATTGAAAACAGAAACGCTCAAAGCTCGAATGCACAAGAGAGTTCGTTTGTTGATTTAACGCCTTTCTAAATTCGGGATGAATTGTTCAGAGATACTGGACATTAGTAGAAAGTTACATGTTTTGTTGTTGAATTGTCATCAAGGACTGGCTTTCAAAACCTCTCTTCGAACAAAAAACAAGGGCTGCTACAAAAATTTCAAGCTGGGAGATGATTGAGAAACAAATTCCAAATTATTCCTTCCTGAGAACATATAGAAACTTTTACAATAATAATAATATTGAATTGAAATTTATTTATTTTCTCATTGATTGATAAAATCGATGTGAGACATCCTTTATGATTGATCAGGTAGGTGTTAATTCAAACTCTGTGCATGAAAGGTTACTTCAAAGGGTGAATTTGATGATGAAAATCCTCAGTCCAATATTATTGACATACATGAATAAAATAATAATAATAATTATTATTATTAGAATAGATATATAACTCGAAGAGATTTATAATAGTGAGATGGAATTGATGGGTAACTTTGTAGCTTACTTTGAATTGGTGTTATTAATACTGACAAGATTTGTACTTGTCTATGTTTAATACTTCATTTTTGCTGTTGAATAAACTTTTCATCAATAGGTATTATGTTCTCATACTGGGAAAACTAGTAAGACAGTTGGAATACTTCGAATCTACCTCACAAACTGTATTTTATAATAAATTGTCAAATTCTCATAACCTTTCAGCTAAGACGTTATGATGAGAGCGAATTCACATCTGTATGATATAAATGGAAGCACAATGATGTGCATTTTATAAAAGTAAAGATGACGGATGAAGAATTTTTGGCAATGTATCATATTATAAAGGAAACCTGGAAATAACATTCTATAGGAACTATCATATCTACCATGAAACAGAAGTTTACAAGAGAATACTGGTTGGAGGTAAATCCCCGTGGAAATACGAGAGACGGAGTTACGACATCTTAGACATTTCATAAACTCCCAGAGGGGATTTCTGTCACGAACGGAATCACGAAAATTTCAACAAAGGGGGAATCGCTCACCACTCTAGAGATATTAGATTTCAGAGTAGAATAATATGAATTGTAAAAATTAAAAAAAAAAAAATATTTATCATCCAGATTATTCTAATCAGAGTTCACCACATCTACTGTAATAAGAATAAATCTCTGTTGCACAAATATTTAAGATATCTAAATAGAATCTATTGAATGTCCATAATTTTAAAAGATTCGTATATCAGGCATTGCCTGATATCAGACAGATATTATTCAGTGAAATTTTCATCTAAAATTGAAAATAATCTCGGAATTCGAGAAAATGTGATTATCCAAACTGTTGGCAACTGTTGATTCTATTAAATGATTCACTATGAAGAGATAGCAGACCTCGTATGTCTCCAGCGTTATTGTCCTGTCACCAGTTGGCTTAGATATTTCTATATAATAAGAGAGAGTAGGGTGGTGTTTGTTCGTTTGTTTGTGTGTTCGTGTGTTCGTGTGTTCGTTTGTTCGCATCAAAACATGTCAACTTGTGGATTGCATACCGGAGAAACAGGAATGATTTAGATCTTCAAATTTTGCACATAGATTCTAAAAATATCAATCTCGTGCACCTGGGAGCCGAAATTTTAATTATCCTTCTAGTTTTTTCAGAATTCATGTTTAAATTTCATTAATGGTACATCCGATTTCATTAGAAAATCACCAAATCATATGGTCGAAATTGAGAAGGAGCATCTGTTTCTATATTGCTTTCTACCTGAAAAAATAGATGCAATGTTTAGGCCTACACGTGGCATGGATTATTAATTTTTACTTTCCTTGCCCTATTACCATAGGTAAGGAAAGTATTGCTTTCCGAAAAAAATTAAGATACCCCAATTTCTAAATTTCTATACGTTTCAAGGTCCCCTGAGTCCAGAAAAGTGGTTTTTGGGTATTGGTCTATATATATATAGACCAATGAGAGGAGAGAATCAACCAGAAAAATTGTAATTACCCTTATAGAATGAAAGATCTGCTAAAGGAATAGTTAGCGACCGAGCGATAAAGCTTCCTTATCAACAGCTAAGTATCAGATAAGAGTACCGTTCTGTACTGCATATTTTTTCTAGAGAATTATTTCGTAAAATTATAATTATTTTGAAAATTGTGTACGAACCATTTATGAATTACTCATTGAATTTTGGAGGTTACACTTTAGTTTACTATTGATCATATGTTTTGCAGCAGCTCAAACACAGCTGACTGATTCAATATATATAAAATGTCATGCCAGGTTTTCATGCAAGCTGTAATATTATTTCTAAAATCAAGAACTATTGATAAAGGACCAAGAATTTCGAATAGAAAAATAAAATGTATGTATTATTGTTAAAATTATTTATTACTCACGAAATTGCATTATAATGTCAAGTATTATTGTAACTAACTAGGTCATAGCATGAATATTGTATTATTGATAAGAGCAGCAAAAATTTATTATAACAGTTTCAAACATAATAAGAATTGTATAGGAATATTAAATTATAAATTATTGTTTCAACTGAACCACATGGTGAATGAATCTCTTTGGCAAGTCTAAGCCAATCATATGTCATAGAAATAGCACCAAAAGGGTGATCGTTTGAAAACATCATATGTTAATCTGTTATCAGACAACAAACCTGCCTTATCATATAACTATGCTAGTGCATGTACACTGTACAGAAGAACTCTATCTAGAGAATTAAGCGATTTAAAGAATTATATGAATTAAGTTATTATTGTAATTAGAGGAATTATATTTTACTGCTTGCCACTGATGTCATGCCTACGTCATAATCATTCAACCAATGGCAAATTTTCATGCAAATTAATTACACAGAGATTCTCAGAGAAAAGGCTCTAGCCAAGAAACTTAGAAAAAGACAGTCACTTCCCTTTTGAAATCCTCACCAGTAAGACCTTGTTAATAGTTACCAAAGACCTATTTTAAGAAATTTAGTTCGATTTTATATGTTTTATCTGTGAGCCAAAATTTTAGGCTATTTTATTTGTTATTTGTAAATTTATTTCATCAATCGATAATTCAAGAAATTCAAGTTTAATTATTCCTTTTTTTAATTTGGTGAAGGAGGTATTTAATTAAAAATTGCACACCTGCTGAGACCGAAGCCTGGACCCGCCGCCGATCAAACGAATTTGATCTAAAGGAAAAACCACGACCGCCAAGGAGTTTCACATGAGTTTTAAAATTAAAAGGGGCCCCAATCTACGCTACGAAAAATATTACAGTGCAGAAAATATAAATTTTTTCTTTGTTAAATTAATGGCCACGCTGACAAGCGCTTATTAATTATTAGGATCTTAGAATTTATTTGTTATAGAATTTATAAGGACTTGTAGTTTAAAACTTGCATTTTTAAAATCTTTTATAATTTAATCTCACTATTTTTTTTTTCAAAAAATTGTTAAATTTATCAATCATAAAATTCTGTTGAATCATGCATGGTGTCATGCAAGTACAAGAATACTTTTAATCATTTCTGTTAATGTTAAATTATTATCAATCTGTAAATCAAGCTCTGAATCTGCACTGTCAAATCATATATTTTATTATATTATATTTCAATTTTGTTAATTCGTCTTCTGAGTTCGATTATTTCTTAAGCCTGTCAATTATTGTGACTGATACGTTCTATATTATCAAGAACCGATCGAATACGATCATTGAAATAATTGAATTAAGCTGGATATTGGAACAGATCTAAGTGGATGTAGTGTGTGGGGTCAGATCGAGATTACCTATTCTCTGTCCTTACCTGCTCATATATCAGCTTTTATCTGTTACCAACCTCGACTTAGGAGC
>NW_024090727.1:15000-27625 GCF_014356525.2 Nilaparvata lugens
TCAACCATCATCACAATCTACTTTGTCCTCACATTGATATTTCGCACAATGACATACGTTCATGGGTAAGAATCACCCGTTAGATGCACTTTATTTCAGTATTTCCTAGTGGAGGCACGCTTAAGGACACCTCAAGGATCAAAATTTCAAACACATAACTTTTGACACAATCCTCAGATTTCATCATACTACACTTCATCCTTCTCGGTTCGTCACGGCGGTTCAAAATCATGCATAATAAGTCAAATTCGGTCGAAAAATGGAAAATTTATTGTTGAGTGTACTTAAGCCCATATTCCAATACACAAAAAATGACCAATTTCTATATTCAAAGTTGCATGTCTTGTGAAATACTTCCGATAAAATTTCCAAATCTATTGAGAACACTTATAATTTTTACTTTTGACACAATGCTCAGATTTCATTCTTCACTTCATTCTTCTCGGCTCACCAAGGCGGTTCAAAATCATGCATCAACAGTCAAATTCGGTCAAAAAAATTATTACATGATCTTGAAATGTACAATAGAATTTTCTATTTCATCTGCTGTAAACAATTCATGAAAAAATATGTTGTATAGTGAGATTTGATTGTTGAAAAAAATCCGGAAATTGTAGATATTTTTCTCATATTAACGGTTTTGGCAGTTCTATGATAGCGAAAAGTGATTCAAGATGGATTTTAGGCAACTGAGCTCGTAGAGCATGAATTTATCTACAATTTGTAATGAATCGTAAGTCTCTATGATGTATCAGACTCGTTTTAGAAACTCTTGATCAACAGTAAAATTACGAAAAAATGTGAAAACTGAAATCGCCATTTTTAAAATCTTAACTTCCAAATCAAAAAAAGTAGCGGCGATAGAACAGTTCCTTGTGGAAGTCCAAACTCTTTTACATTTTGAATGTCAGTTTTATCATTTATTGTTAAAATTTGGATTCGATCTGTCAAATAGCTTGCAAATATATCTTTTGTTGTTCCTCTTATTCCACAACACTCTAGCTTATGGAAAAGGATAGAATGTGGTATAGAATCAAAGGCCTTTGCCAAGTCCAAGAATATAGCAAGTGTTTTTCTATTACTATCAAAACTTTTATTTAATTAATTTGTCAAGAGTGTAAGACAGCATCTTTGGTGGATTTACCTTCTTGGAAACCATACTGGTTACTCGAAATGGAATTGTTTTTTCTAAGAAAGTCCATCAATCTAACTTTTATAATTTTTTCCATAATTTTTGATAAATTGGTTAATGAGCTAATAGGTCTATAGTTTTGAGGATTTGCAAGGTCCTTGGATTCAGGTATTGGTTTAATTAAAGCTATCTTGAATTTCTTTGGAAAATATCCTAATAAAAAACACCTATTAAAATGATTTCCAGAGGGGAAACAATGATTTTGAGATTTTTTTTAACATATTCCACTAATGTTATCCACACCCGGAGACGAGTTTGGTTTCAGCTCATGTATAAATTTATTTATTTCCGCAGTATCGGTTGGTTTTAGGAAGAAGCTATTCAAAGGTCTCCAGGAGGTAGACTCTGGCATTTCAATTTGATTATTCTGTATCAAATTATTAGCATAATTACATTAGCTTCAATTTTGGGTTGAAAATCCCTATTTTTATTGTTTGTAATCTCCTTCATGCATTCCCATGTCTTCTTCATATTACCCTTATAAAATTGAAATTTTTCGTTTTAGTATTCTATTTTTGCATTTTTTATCACGTTGTTCAGAGTGTTTCTGTACCGTTTATATTCCTCCTTTAATCCATTATTGAATGGTTGCTTATTCAACTCTCTATGCATCTTGTCATTTTTTCTAATAGAATCAATAATGCCTTGAATAATCCATTGTTTTAAGGGTCTCCTTTCATGTGGTATTTTAAAAGTTTTTAAATTTTTTCTTATGTGGTCCGTCAGAGTATTTACAAAATTATTAACCAAATTATCAATGTTCTCTAAATTATTATCAAGTATATTATCCCATCTTTCATTCTCTAAGCATCGATAAAGATTCTCATAGTCGATTTTCATTCTAGTATTAGTCAATTCATTACTTTCAGGTTTTATTCTGCTATTATTTATATGCATGGTTGTGATAAAGTGGTCGGTAATATTTGATTCAATTATAGTTGCTAATATATTATCAGGATATATATTATTATTTTTGAGAAAAATATGGTCTATACATGTTTTTGTATTATATTGAACTCTTGATGGTTTATTAATATAAGATTTGAATCCATTCAGATGAACAGCGCTTAAGTATTCGTTAGTGAGATGACTGTTTTCTAATAGATTCAAGTTCATATCGCCTACAATCAAAAATGTGCTTCCATTATTGGTATTTTGCAGAAGCAAGTCAAAACTGTTAATAAAGTGAGTAATGTTCAGAGAAGGTGAGCGGTAAACATATATCAGAGTATATTTCTTATCTTCAATTGTGAATGCAATTGAGAGAGAGTTGGCATTATCTATTTCCAGTTCTATTCTATCGAATCTATGTCATTGTGGATGAATATACATATACCATCACTCTTAGTATACTTATTCTTTTTATAATAGTTCGGTATCCCTCTATTAGAAAATGACACTGACAGTCTTCAGTTATCCATGTTTCGGATAAAACTATTACATTAAATCTTGTTCCACATTGATTCAAATAACATAAAAATTGATCAAAGTTTTTATTAATGCTTCTTATATTCATATGTAATAAGTTGACTAGATTCTCTGAACTATTGTTTAAATAATAATTAGGTTTGAAAGTAGCAATATCGTGTACTACAAATGTATCATAGATGCCAAAATCGATTGTATATTTTATATTTTTGAAAATTAATCAAATAGAGACAAAGATATCTCCGGTTACAGAATTATGTCAGGTGTGGTGTAGGGTTGAAAATACGTCCATTGGTTACAGAAATGGTGTCTTGTGTGTGGGGTTTGTCTGCCAAAACGACAAACATTCAAATGCCAGATTAATCTGTAGTTTTGAAGATTGATAAGAAGTATCGAGAAATCAGCCTGTTTGATTTTGAATTTTCTTTTATCAACATGAGCAGGAACATAAAGTATAAAATTTTATTGTGATAATATGATTTTGAATTAGATTGTGAAATGTGAAGTATTTTGAAGATGAAAAGTGTAAGTTTTATACAATGAATTTTGAAATCGGAGAATTTACACATAGTATTCTGAACATGAAAAGTGTAAGTTTTATACAATGAATTTTGAAATCGGAGAATTTAAACATCGGAGAACACACTGCACATAGCTATTGTCTGTACATCCCTCCTTGTGACCCTCATAAAGCCCTTGTTGCATGGTATTTATCACTTTTTTAAAATTGCACTTAACACACATTAGTAACATGAACCACACTCCCGCAAACTCTGAAGTTTCATATATGTACGGCGGTTGTCCAGACCTCACTTTGTCAACTCCCAGCACATCAAACCCCACAATGGTAGATGTCAATATGCCACGAGAAAGGAAACCCGGAAGCGTCGGTTTGATAGTTTTTGATCCACAAAGTCTGCAACCTCTGTCGTCCACTCAGATCGATGCCAATGACACACCGCTGAACCCCAGGATAGCAGATATCAACGTCAAGGGTGGCGAGGAGCATCCCACAGATCCAGCATCCTCGAAGGCAGAGTCACATCTGGCAAAACAAAGCATGTTGTCAGTTATGCAACTAGATCCATTAACAAAGGTAATGATGGAGCAAACTAGCAGTATGTTCAATATCATGTTACAAAGTGCAATGAGTAATATGATGCAGGAGATTTAAAAAAAAACACAGCAATTCAAGAGTCAAATAAACAGATAGTAGAACAGGGTATGAAGGAGGCAACAGACGCCATACAGTCAGCAGAACAGAGGTTAGACACTATTGATAGCAAGGTAGAAAATTATAGGGAAGAGCTAAGGGTAATGATAAATTTACAAAGGGAAAGTCAGGAAAAGATTACGGCCGGATAAGCAGGAAGAATAGATACTGTTAGATGCGAATTTAATGAAAGAATAGATAACCTAACAGTACAAACCACTGCACCAATTCAAGAAATAGCAACAAGCCTTAAAGCCGATTGCCAACAGGAAATCCAGGAACAGATTACAATTGCTAACCAGAATATGACTTCTATAGTAGATAAAATACTAATAATATTGCAGCTATTCACAGTAAACATCATGTATACACAAATGAAACAACTACAAAGTAACCTGAATCAGAACATAGAAACATGTAAAGCTTAAAACTGAACTCTACAAATACAAAAATCAACTTTAATGCAATTAAAATCAAGAGATAGAAATTAACAAAACTGCAAGTGATAATCAATGGCAAGTAGCGCATGAGAAACTAATAGCATTAGAAAATCAAATCCAACAACAACCCCATGGAATTCAAACAGATAGTATCAATTCAAATGGTATATTGCAGGAACTAGGTAGATTTGATAATACTGATTGCCATCTGCAACCTAAACCATTTATTGACCAAATAAAACTAGTTCAAACTCTTGCACCCACCTCTTGGAGTATGTGGCAACTCCTCTTAACCAGCTTACTGAGTGGTGAACCCCTGTTGTTTCTTTGGAGTAGAGCCCATGAATTAATATCATTGGAGGAGTTTATCACTGTCTCCCTGGAACAGTATTGGAGCAGAAGTGAACAGTTGGACACACTAGCAGATATTATATCATGCGACTTCAATCCCAATTCAGATGGTGCATATACTACTTTCGCCACTGCCCTTCAGTTCAAGAATTCTCAGCTGGATGAGCCGATAAACGATTCTGCTTTGGAAAATATAATCCTGAAAAACCACCCTTTCGAGTCAGAACAGCATTGGCTACACAGCCAATAACCGGTTGCAAACATCTGATAGATCATTTATACAATATACAATCTGTGTTGGCAATACCAAATCACTGGTCAGATCAGTCATATATTCAAAATCAACATGATTCAAATGCTAATCAGTATGCCAGGCAAGTTTATGAATCAGTACCATATGATCGCTCCCGAACGACTTCTCGGTTTTAGTGTCGTAACGATCAGAAACAAAGTAACAGCTGGAATAATGGAAATTTTCAGAATTGTTCAAAGAATCATTATTCACAACAAGCAGACCAAAAGAATTCTTATGATGACCATGACCGTTTGAATACTAATACTGGATATACTCATAATAATTACAATAGAAGCTATAACCCACCACCACAACAAGTAAGCACAAATCGCACCACCGAACATGCAACTATATTAAACCCACAACAATAGCATACTGATCATAGAGACAATATATCACCAAACACAGAGAAGACTACATCTAAACAATTATGTCTATATGATACCCCCGATACAACCCACATAAGCTCAGAAAAATTAGATAAAGAAAATAAAGATACCTCAGCCTCATATACCACCTTTGTGAACGACTTACCGGAAATATTATTGGAGGAACAGGAACCAATACAAGAAACCAACCCACCACCAAAAACCGCCGCCCACCATGCACTTAAAACACCCCGCAAGCATCAATCCCTCTTGAGCCTTATATTCCCCACCAAAGATCCATCACCACCGGAGAACACCAACAGCCACCAGGATCATGCAAACAGTCACCAGGAAGGAACCACCACCATGCATCCGCGCATCAATTGACCCCATCGAGGCAGACCAAGGACCCCAAGATGGAGTACCCGAGAGGACGGACTACAGGACCGAAGGAGCGCCCACTGCAAGGCCCGGAGGCAGAAGCATCGAGGGAGGAACCGCGCGCGCGCCTAACGTCCACATGCACACTCCAAGAAGTCAAGGAAGACACCAGACGACCGACACCAGGATGGAGGACAAGGGACCGATGGCATGCATCCGCGGCACATACGTTTCGAAGAAGATACCCAACGTTGTGGCCGGAAAAAGGGATCAAATAATTGGAATAAAAATGGAAATGCTAACAAAAATACTATGGATTCATGCCGGGAAAATAATAAAGTGGATTACTTATGGAGATTAATGAAGGACGGAAAGTGTCTAAGAAGATTGAAGGAAATAATGAATTATACAAAGAAAGTGAAAGTACCTGACTACTATATGTTGAGAGGCGATATTATTAGAGATGAAAAATGTATTGAATTACTGTTTTATGCTTGTTATTATGGCTGTGATGATGATGGAAAGTGATGTTATTGATGTTACAATTAAGACCATGTTATTGTTGAAGGAATTTGTTGACTGTTGGGAATCTTGTATGGTGAAATTGTTTGTTATTAAGGCTGTGATGTTTGTTAAAAATGTGATGTTAATGAAATAATGAAGGGGATAATATTATTGAAGGAATTTATGGCCTATGAGAAATCTTGTTTTACGAAATTGTTTCCTTATATGATTAAGGTTGTTGATAAAGAAACTATGTGGATAGTATCGAGAGGAAATAAATGGAAAGCTTTGGATCAATTAGAAGAAATTATCATTAAAGGAGCAAGGAGTTATTTGGAAAAGTATACCAAATTTTGGGGCTTTAAATTCATGAAGATAAATTATCATTAGGACAGCCTCATCTATCAATAACAATCGGATAGCAGATAACCTAACGGCCTACAACAATATCAACAAGCAGAAAAGCCAGAAGATACAGGAAAGCCACAAAATTTCTACATGCAATATCATCAAATTTGAAAAAAATATGATAAGAAGACAAATATAAACAATATTATCAACCAGATACCTATCTCCTATCTCAAGACCTATCTGAGACCTATCTCAATAAATTTAGTGTTGAAGTATCACCTCGTGTCACCAGATCCGATGTTTAAATCACTCCAACCGATAGAGGCCTGTAACAAATCAAAGCACACTTTTTTATTATGTATTTTCTTGCAAAGCATCGTATAAAAAATCTGGTGTGGTACACTCATACAACTTTCCTTGCTCATTGAACTATAAGCCTCATTATCAAACGAGAATAATTTAGGGGAATCACAATCATAATGACGATTGATGGCAACATATTTGCAACTACGATCAGACTACTGTATATGTGTATATACAATTGTTTTCAGAGTACTTTTTCCTTTATGTAAATTGTGAAATTCGATGATTTTTTTTTGAAATTCGTCAAAACAGCTGTTCTACAGATGAAATATCTTGACTATGACTGTGCTCTTTTTATAAACTGCTCTACCTACCCACGGTATATGGAAGAAGAAAAGTAAAAACCGTGTACTAACCTACCTCATGCACGAGAAGGAGGTTACAAAGTCAATTTCTCAAGGATTGGGTGGACCCCTCATTAGTACCCCAGGAATAAGACTCATGTCAGTTGATAGAGCTAATAAATAACTATACAGGGTATGGATTTCAAAAAATTCGTTAGAGCCGTTTTTGAGAAAATCGTGAAAAAATGTTTTTTTTTAGTAACTGTCATTTTTCTCAAGAATATTACGGAGCTCCTGCAATTTTCTCATAGATAAGACTCATGTCAGTTGATGATGCTTATAAATAGCTATCCATGGTATGAATTTGAAGAGAATCGTTGGAGCCGTTTTCGAGAAAACCGTGAAAAACATGGCTTTTCAGTCATTATCCGCCATTTTTCTCAAGAATATTACGGAGCTCCTGAAATTTTCCCTGAAATGAGACTCATGCCAGTTGATAGGACTCATGGATAGCTATTCATGGTATGAATTTGAAGAAAATCGTTAGAGCCATTTTCGAGAAAAACGTGAAAAACATGGTTTTCTAGTAATTATCCGCCATTTTTTCCGCCATCTTAAATTGAATTTTATTGAATTTCTCATTGTCAGTTCCTCAGGGTATAAGGACCTTAAGTTTCAAAATTTCAAGTCAATCGGTCAATTGGGAATGGAGTTATCGTGTTCACAGACATACACACACACACATACACACACACAGACCAATACCCAAAAATCATGTTTTTGGACTCAGGGGACCTTGAAACGTATAGAAAACTTGAAATTGGGGTACCTTCATTTTTTTTGGAAAGCAATACTTTCCTTACCTATGGTAGTAGGGCAAGGAAAGTAAAAAGGGCACAAGAGGGGGTATGAAGAATAAAATGAGTTAATTACCTTAAAGTGTGAAAATATCAGAAGTTAGGTTAACTTTGAACAACAAAGATGAGAATCTAGAAATTGTGACCTTTCTTGAGGTCCTCTTGCGATTCCGGATTGAATTGGCAAGTTGCGAGAGCCCGCGCACTGGACTTCTCTAAGTCCTAATCCTCGGGCACCGGGTGTCTTCCTGGGGTCCGGATTGGTCTCGGAGTTCTCGCAAAGGCTTTCCCTAGCCTTTCTCAAGGTCCTCTTGCGATTCCGGATTGAATCGGCAAGCTGCGGGGGCCCGCGCACCAGACTTCTCTCCTGAGCACTAAGTCCAAGTCCTCGGGCACCGGGTGTCTTCCTGGGGTCCGGATCGAAGTCGGGGTTGTCGGGAAGGCTTTTCCTAGCCTTTCTTGAGGTCCTCTTGCGTTTTGAGGTTCCGGCGATGATGTACCAAGATGTAGTAAGGTTTTGACCTAAACCTGACAAGTCGCTGCTGGTTGTAACAGGCGGGTTGATGCCCAAACTTGTTGAAAAAGTCGAACAACACTCGTCCAAGTGTGTGTTGAACTGCGGAGCTTACAGTGTCTGAGATTTATCACCTTTAACCTCAGACACAACTCCCAATCGTCAAAGGATTCCGAGTACACTCAAAACATGAGTTGTACTATGTTGCTAGCTGCAAGCTGCTTCCTTCACTCCTCTGTCGACCGCTCGCACTGGACTTCCCAACTAGACTGCTGCCTGCCAGCCTTTTACGAGCCTCCCTCAGTGGCCGTGATGGAGGGGGGTAAGGATGCGCATCACTGCTGAGCGGTAGCCCAGCGGCTGGCTTGCTCATTGACCTCTGTGATTCCATCAGAGATAACCAAGCGTCTTATAACAAGCCCTAAACTCAATTCCCTTTGTTAGTTACGATATACATCGTGACACACTGTTCCCATGAAGGGAGGGGGGGAAGAAATGGGAAGGAAGTGGGGGGGGGAGTGAGGATGGAAAGGGTATACGGCTGACAGAATGTCCCAAGACACTGAGTACATTCTGCCGCCACTCCGCCGGTCATAGAGGACCAAGCAACAACTGGGCGCCAGGTTGGCTCCTTGCCAACCAGTGACAGTGTGTCGGCACCAACCAAGGAAAGACAGCAAGCTATCTGGCCACGTCCTCGGCCTAGCTTTCCAAGGAGATATCGAAGTGCTGCGCCATGCTTTCGCACTGCATGGAGACGCCGTGCTTTCACACTGCAGGAAAAAGTCACTGTGCTCCTGCACTGCAAGGAGACGCCATGCTTTCGCACTGCAAAGGGGATGCCGTGCTTTCGCACTGCAAGAGTCACCGTGCTTCCGCACTGCTAAAGGACGTCACGCTTCCACACTGCAGGATAGAGTTGCGGTGCTTCTGCACTGCAAGGAGACGCCGTGCTTCGGCACTGCAAAAAGGGGACGCCATGCTTTCGCACTGCAAGAGTCTCTGTGCTTCCGCACTGCCAGGGACGCCGTGCTTCCGCACTGCAGTTCAGAGTGGCTGTGCTCCTGCACTGCAGGGAGGCACTATACTCTCAAACTAGAAGGAACGCCAAGCTTTGCACTGCAAGAGTCACCGTGCTCCAGCACTGCTAAAGGACGCCACACTTCCACACTGCAAGATAGAGTTGCGGTGCTTCCGCACTGCAAGGAGACGCCGTGCTTTGGCACTGCAAAAAGGGGACGCCATGCTTTTGCACTGCAAGAGTCGCTGTGCTTCCGCACTGCCAGGGATGCTGTGCTTCCTCACTGCAGTTCAGAGTGCCAGGGAGGCACTATACTCTTAAACTAGAAGGAACGCCAACCTTCCGCACTGCAAGAGTAGCCGTGCTTCCGCACTGCTAAAGGACGCCGTGCTTCCACACTGCAGGATAGAGTCGCCGTGCTTCTGCACTGCAAGGAGACGCCTTGCTTTCGCACTGCCAAGGACGTCATGCTACCGCACTGCCAAGGACGCCGTGCTTCCGCACTGCAGGCTAGAGTCGCTGTGCTTCCGCACTGCAGGGAGACAATATAATTTTAAACTGGAAGAAACGCTGTGCTTCCGCACTGCAAGAATCGCCGTGCTTCTGCACTGCTGAAGGACGCCGTGCTTCCACACTGCTGAAGGACGTCGTGCTTCCCCACTGCAGGAAAGAAGGGTAACACAGAACACAGAAACACACAAAACACAGAAACATGAAAGGTGAACAGAACCTCCTACTGGCTCTAGAGCTCAAGTCGTTGCGGTGTGTACACGCCTGCTGACTTGCCGGGAAACTGGCCCCTGCTTTAACACTAGGAAACAGAGCTTGCACTCTGCTGGAGGGCTGTGTTTGCACACAGCAATGCATGAGGACAGAACACAAAGCTGAGCTTTCACCCAGCAAGCCATGCTCACACACTGCATGCCATGCTTGCGCACTGCATGCTGTGCTTGCGCACTGCATGCCATGCTTGCGCACTGCGGGCCGTGCTTGCGCACTGATTGCCGTGCTTGCGCACTGCGTGCCGTGTTTCCACACTGTGTGCCGTGTTTTCACACTACCGCAGTGCTTCCGCACCATGAAGGTGTGCGTCCGTGTGATGACAATCCAGACACACACCGACCGATGTGTCATTTTTGCACACAACGTTCGGACGAGCTAGCAATCTGGTTGCAGTGTTCCCACACTGCTGTGGTCAAGCTTGCGCACTACCTTTGCCAGGCTTTCGCCCTGCGGGCCGGGCTTTTGCCCTGTATACTGTGCTTGCGCACTGTGTGTCATGCTTGTGCACTGCGTGCCATGCTTGCGCACCGTGTGCCGTGCTTAGGCACTGCGTGCAGTGCTTGTGCACTGTGTGCCGTGTTTTCACACTGCTTCCGCACCGTGAAGGTGTGCATTCGTGTAATGACAATCCAGACACACACTGACCGATGTGTCATGTTTGCACACAACGTTCGGACGAGCTAGCAATCTGGCTGCAGTGTTCCCACACTGCTGTGGTCAAGCTCGCAACTACCTTTGCCGGGCTTTTGCCCTGCATGCCGTGCTTGCACACTGAGTGCCGTGCTTGCACACTGCATTTGCCGGGCTTGTGCCCTGCATGACATGCTTGCACACTGCATTTGCTGGGCTTGCGCCCTGTGTGGACGTGCTTACTCAACTGCCTAACTTCGTTGTGCTTGCGCACTGCAGTCGCCAGGCTTGCACCCTGCACGGCCGTGCTTGCGCAACTGCCTAACTTCACCGTGCCTGCACACTGCGCAGCCGTGCTTGCGCAACTGTCTAACTTTGCTGTGCTTGCGCACTGCATTTGCCAGGCTTGTGCCCTGCACGGCCGTGCTTGTGCACTGTCAAACTTCGCCGTTCTTGTTTACTGCATTTGCTGGGCTTGCGCCCTGCGCAGCTGTTCTTGCACAACTGCCAAACTTCGTCGTGTTTGCGCACTGCATTTGCCGGGCTTGTGCTCTGCGCGGCCTTGCTTGCGCATCTGCCAAACTTTACCATGGGGAGCTTATGGCTTTACCCACGCCCGACGTCCATCGGGAAGTCACACCCTGATCCTAGGGCACCCAGATCGAGGGCACTTTCCAGGGCAGAAGGATTGGTGGGTCACCTTCTTGACCGAAAGTCGGTCCCTAATGGTTACAAGGGCAAGGCCTCGTCCATGGTTGGCGGCGGTCAGGCAGATAGGCGGCGGTAGCGGAGTCCCTTCCTCCTCGTCCTCAGAGGAAAGTTCCATTATTTCAGGTACCCCATGGTTAGCGGTGGCGGTTGTGCGGGGAGGTGTCGGCGGTTGGTTGCAGGAGGCTGGTAGCCCACCAGCACTCTCAGGAGGTCCGCGTGGTCCGGTGGAGGCTGCCCCCCAAGCCTCAGTGAGGCCACTGTCCTGAATCCAGCATGGGGTGGGGAGAGTCGGGGTTGCCGGCCGTGTCGAGGTGCAGGGAGGAGTTGTGGGTTGCACAACCATGTACAACCATTTCTTCGGTTGTACGCCGGAGAAATGGAGAAGTCGCCTCCACCTCCTTCCAGTAGGGCATCCTCGTCCCCCGTAGGGACTCCTGGTATCTTCATCAGGGAGCCGGCGGCAGCAGATGAACCTTGAGATGAACCGAGATGAACCTCGGCTCGGTCTGAGAAGAAGACCCAGCAGGTGTCTCGGAAGAAGACAGACCCCCCATGACCACTACAACGCGGTCGCTTCCCATTTGCAGAGTGGGGAGGACCTCGAACAATTCGCTTGAGGCAGCTTCCATCAGGGTATCTACAGGAGGAGTTCGACGTTGAAGGAGCCGGAGAAGCTGCTGCCCAATAATTCTCTCGGCTTGCCAGCGGGTCAGGCCCTCTCGGACATGTTGGAAACACTGAACGTCCCATCCCTGGTCACATCGAAGTCTTTTAACTTTTTGTCAAAATTTTGTCATGATGGCGTTGACTGCATCATAGACCTTGGTGGTGGTCCAGTGTCCCGGGTCAAGGATGGTGGTGAGTGCTTCTTTCTGATTCACTACTGCGAGAGCGATGCCTCCTCGCCGAATCAGAGGAAAACCAAGGAGGGTGTCGCTC
>NW_024090728.1:0-25900 GCF_014356525.2 Nilaparvata lugens
TTCAAGCTATCAGTATTTTTATGCACAGAATTCAAAGATTTATTTGTAGGTATTAATACCAACTATCATTCACAGTCCACTGCCCTGACCTTGGATTCTGTCATAAAATTGGTCCTCCAGCCCTTCATTTTTGATCCAGTGTTTACCTAGGATAATTGTTAATTTTTATTACCCATTTCTTGGTCCATTGAACCTTAGGGTTTCAGTGACTGTGTGCCTAATAGTCTAGCTTGACGCCAATGATTAGGTCCCCGCCTAGAGTATATTTTATTCCATTGTACCTTTGTATGTTTGTATGTTTTAATATTAGCATTCACACACTTGTTTCAAATTTTCAGTACTGGCTGCAACTCAAAGCACGCTGCGACGTGTATGCACCAGCTATCACTATCTTGTACCCTGAGAGACTGAACCGCACTGAACTGGTCACAGACGGCTATTGCGCATTGAGAAAACAACACACGGCAAACTACACCACCTTGCGAGCTCGCTACTTGACTCGCCGCACAGCAAGCTTGATACAACTTGCCTCAACGCACAGGCGTGCCTCTCTGTGTACTGGACCAGCGCCCAAAGTTGCTTGTTGGCGCAGCAATCACATTGCTACAGTGCAGCATCGTTTCGTTCACTCAGGTTTTTCTGTTAGTTTTTAAGCATGTCTGATCATGAGGAAGATTCACTTCCTGAGCCTTCTGCTCTTTCCATGCAAGAGACAATTTACACCATGAAATAGATTGGTTCATAACCAGCTATAGCGATTATGTTGTGGACACTGAAGCCACTTATTATCAATTGTTGACTGTCAAAAAAGAACTAGGTTCACTTAGAATTAAGTATGATAAAATCCATGAACAGTTATGGAATTCAGAGTTGCAAGCACAAGACACTTCAACTCATTTTGAAATACTTAATAAGTTTATCTCCATTACCTCTAAGGCAAACGCTGCATTACTGCTTTTGAAAGCAGACAATGCAACAATGAGGCCACTGCTAGTGCTCCCAGCGGCCAACATCTCAAAACTCACATTTGGCAAATTTTCAGTTGCCTCAGATTCCGCTTCCACGCTTCAATGGGAGCTTTCAAAATGGCAAGCATTCTCAAGTGCTTTTACCAATATTATTGGTAATCAGGATATATTAATGACTCATTGAAATTTTTCTATCTTCGTCAATCACTCAGTGGTGAAGCTCTCGCTAGAGTGGAACACATTGAAGCTGACGAAAATGGTTTTCAGCTTGCATGGAACCTCTTAAGGGAGAGGTATGACAATAGAGATTAATTGCTGCCAGGCACGTCACGGCAATTGAATCTCCTCCTACCATAAAAGTAACTGTCCAATCATTACGGGCATTCATTGACTTTTGCAAGTCCCACATTACCGCGCTCGAAGCGCTTCAACTTGGAGTCCAAATCAAGGACTTATTGTACATGCACAAATATTGTTGCAGTTGGATACTGCAACTGTTCGAGAATGGGAAAAGAGTGTTGTATACACGACATTCCCACCATTGATAAATTTTGGAATTTTTGGAATCACAATGCAAAATCATGGAAGCTGTTGCTTCAAGCTCAGCTAATCATCATCAAGAAATGTACAGCAAAGTACATCCAACTCGGTTGGTGCTCATAGCAAGCCGAAGTTCAATCAAAATCAATCGAATGTTCAAGCTAGGATGCAGGTTACTACCTCTTCTATGTCACCTTGTAGTTTTTGTAATTCTGTTGGTCATTTTCCAAATCGTTGTAATGAATTATTGAAGTTGCAGGTTACTGATCGTTGGAATGCTGTCCGTGACAAAAGGTTATGTTATAATTGCCTCAAGCCTTTCGCACCCAATCATGTTTGTTCAGACAAATCGTGTACACTTTGTGGCAAGAGTCACCACACTGTTCTTCATAGGTCGTATCCTCAATCACAAGACACTCAGCCTACTTCTAAGGATAAGGTAACTTCAAATGTTTTCATTCTCAATCCTTTGCTCCCTCCAAGGGTAAGAATGCTGTTTTGAATTCCGCCATGGTTCAGAATGCGGAAACAACTAGCAAGCTGTTTCTCATGCAGAACAGCCTCAGAAGAACTCTCATGTCACAATGAGCTCCACTTCGTCTCTGTGTTTGCAACAGCAATCAACTGTCGCCTTGTTACCTACTGCCAAAGTTTTGGTTCATCTTCTAGTGGGGAATTTATTAAAGCAACCGCGCTTTTAGATTCTTGCTCTGATTGTAATTTGATGTCAACTAGGTTGGCTGAAAAATTGTCACTTGCTGCTTTGTATTCTGACACTTTGATTCATAGTGTAGTGAGAATAAGACCAAATCATCTATTTCTCATTCAGTTTGCTTGTCTTCATCTGATCGTTCGTGTTGGTTGAAAAAATTGTATTGTAGTTGATAGCATTTATCTAATGTTCCTAGTGTGAACATCGATCTTTCCAAATTTCAATTCCCGTTGAACTCAAATTAGCGGATCCATTGTTTGATCAATCTAAACCTGTAGATTTGTTACTTGGTGCTGGTATATTCGCATCTATACTTCACCTGGTAAATTGTATCTGGCTCAAAACGCTCCCATTCTTCAGAAAACCAGTCTAGGTTGGGTCATATTTGGTTCTTGTAAAACCATTCGTCCTATTGCAGCACCTCGTTCGTGCCTCCCTGCTTCGCCTGTGGCCGCTCCCCATAGGCACGTCGAATTTTCTGACTTCAAATGATGTCTCTCATCAGTTAGAGAAATCAGTTCAGGTATCATTTCAGGAAATCAGTTCTCAATCAGTTCAGGTATTAGCTACCACTTCTTCTCATAATGATAATATTATTATCTCAGGCATAATCAATAGTTGCTCCGCTTATCACAAAATTGTTCGTACAACAGTGTATGTTCTACGGTTCATTCATAATTGTAGGAAAAAAATTCAGTCACTCCTCGCTTTGGTCAATAGCTATCTCTGAAATTTCAGAAGCTGAAAATTGTATCTTCAATCCATTCAAGAAGAGCCCTCTCTGCTGAACTTAAAGCATGCGTCAAATCAGGAGCTATTGCCTAATAGTTCTATTAAAGCCTTGTCACCATTCATTCACTCAGATTCCTCTGCTCAGAGTTGGTGGACGTTTGCAAAATGCAAATGCTTCATTTGATTACAAACATCAAATATTGTTGCCTAGCAATCATAAATTCACTCGTGCATTGATTGTTGCTCACCATCGTCATCTAAGTCATGCTGGTGTGCAGGCCACCATGGCCAGTGTAAGACAATGATTTTGGTTTCCCTCCACCCATCGCACCATCAAAAGTGTATTGCGGCATTGCATATTGTGTTTTCACTTTTCGGCTCTTCGTTCTGAGCAAATCATGGGTAGTTTACCAGCGGCCCGCGTTCAGGCTAATTTTCCCTTTTATAATTGTGGTTTGGATTATGCCGGTCCTATTTCCATCCGTGTAGGCGGCCCCAAATCTCGTACTTTTTCTAAAGCATACTTGTCACTGTTTGTGTGTATGGTAACTCGTGCCGTTCATATTGAACTGTCTCGGAACTTACTTCCAAGGCATTTATTGCTGCTCTGATTCGGTTTTCTGCTCATCGCGGCATTCCGCATTCCATTTTTTCGGACAATGCCACAACTTTCGTTGGTGCCAACTGAGCTACGTGAGCTCCACGAATTTTTGTCCTCTGATCGTCTCAAATCAGATATTCATGACACTATGTCTGTACTCACATCCAATGGCACTTCATTCCCCCTCGGGCTCCGCACTTCGGTGGACTCTGGGAGAATGCGGTAAAAAACTTCAAGCGCATATTCCGTGTAGTCACATTCAACAAGGTATTTAACTTTGAAGAAACCTGTACTCTTGCTGCTCAGGTAGAAGCCATCTTGAATTTGCGCCCTCTTGTTCCCTTGTCGGAAGATCCACATGATCTTGCCTACTTGTCTCCAGGTCATTTTTTGATTGGACGTCCACTTACATCATTACCCTTCTTACCGCCTAACACCAAACACATTGATCATCGTTCACGTTGGTATCAACTTGCTGTTTCTATCCAGGAGCTTTGGGATAGGTGGTCTCGTGAATATTTAACCACTCTTCAGAAAAAGGCAAATGGCTAAACATTATGAAAATTTGAAGGTCGGTACGGTTGTCATCTTGAAGGATCCTGGTTCCGCGCAGTCCCTTGGAAGCTGGCGCGCATTACTGGAGTTCATCCCGGTAAGGACCAAGGTTCGAGTTGTCACTGTTCTCACTCCCTCTGGCACTTTTAAGAGAGCTATTTCGAGTTTAGCACCTCTTCCCATTGATGAGGATTCTAGTTAATCCCCTTGCTCTTATGGTTCATGTTGTATTTTTAGGTTTCATTGTTTTTTCCCCTGGTTCTCACATGGGGCCCAGTTTTCAATTTTCAATTGCCTTGCCAGATTTTACATATTTCTTACTTTTTCTTATTGTGCCATACCCCCGTATGATACAAGGGGCCCAGTTTATGTAAATCTGACAGCATTTATTGGAACGGTTCCACTTGTTACTCGTTCTGCTACTAAGTAGACATCATGTCGTCATTTTGTCCATCTGCGCTGACCGTGACGTCACAGTCACGGTTCTTGCCACTGCCATATTCAAGTTGGTTTCCTATATTATTCGTCGCCGTTTCAATTTTAATATTTGTACTATTCATTTTTTGGAATTTAATTTGTCTTTAGGCATCTTACTTTCTAGATATTTGTTACTTTTTCACAAAACGTTTGTAAACGTGTTGCTACGTTTCTAACACATCCGCATGTTCCTTTTTTCAACACGAGCATTTAGCGGTTTCCGTGTCTTTTGCAATGGTTCCTAGTCGAGAGTGCATCTACGCTTTCGGTCTAACCTTTTATCCATATTCATCTGATCTACGAAACGTTTTTAAAGTGAATTATTCTTCCAAATTAATTCGTTTATTCTATTCTTCATTGTGATTCAATTATTCATCGATTTCTTCACTTATTTACTCTGATAAACTTTGTCAAAATTGCAACCTCGTGTGGGCGTTTATCACTATTTATTGATCTACGGAACGTTTTTAAAGTGTGAATTACTTCTGCAAATTAATTCATTTATTCTATTCTTCAATTGTGATTCACTATTCATCGATTTCTTCACTTATTTACTCTGATAACTTTGTCAAAATTGCAACCTCGTGTGGGCGTTTATCTCTATTTATTTGATCTACGGAACGTTTTTAAAGTGTGAATTACTTCTGCAATTAATTCATTTATTCTATTCTTCAATGTGATTCAATATTCATCGATTTCTTCACTTATTTACTCTGATAAACTTTGTCAAAATTGCAACCTTGTGTGGGCGTTTATCGCTATTATTTGATCTACGGAACGTTTTTAAAGTGTGAATTACTTCTGCAAATTAATTCATTTATTCTATTCTTCAATTGTGATTCACTATTCATCGATTTCTTCACTTATTTACTCTGATAAACTTTGTCAAAATTGCAACCTCGTGTGGGCGTTTATCGCTATTTATTTGATCTATGGAACGTTTTTAAGTGTGAATTACTTCTGCAAATTAATTCATTTATTCTATTCTTCAATTGTGATTCAACTACTCATCGATTTCTTCGCATATTTACGCTGATAAACTTTGTCAAGTTCACAACCTCGTGTGGGCTTCAATGCCATTCTTCTAACTATTGGCTTCACCTCGTGTAACTCAACTTTCAAGTTCATCATCTTACTGTTTGGAAATCATTCTAAAAATTCCACAACTTGAAAGTCGGATTATTTATTGGGATTCTACATGCTCCTGCCTACATTTCCACTGGGGATTGGCCTGCTGTGGTGGACGCTTCCATTCTTGTCATCGCATGGCCAGATCACATCATCGCTTTGCTGATGTCCTGTTCCTTTGGGTATTGCGGACTCATTGCCTGTCTGCCTGGCTGCATCTCCTCTTCAAAATTTTATTCGGTTACGTAAATCGTTCTATTCAATTTTCATTTACGTATTACTACATGATGGTTTTATTGATGTCTATCTTGACATTCAATTCACTAAGGCCACCGACGCCTATTAATTCATTGGATTTGACAGCTACCCTTGGCTTTACAAGTGAATTCTGAGGCCACTGACGCATATTATTTGTTTTGTTGATGTCTATCTTGACATTCAATTCACTAAGGCCGCCGACGCCTATTAATTCATTGGATTTGACAGCTACCCTTGGCTTTACAAGTGATATTCTGAGGTCACTGACGCCTATTAATGTTTTGTTGATGTCTATCTTCATTCAATTCACTGAGGCCACCGACGCCTATTAATTGTACTATTGATGTCTGTCTTGACATTCATTCACTGAGGCCACTGACGCCTATTAATTGTTCAATTGATGTCTAACTTGACATTTAATTTATTGAAGGCCTTTGCCGCCTATATTTTAATCTACTCTATTTGTTGAGCACTATCTACAGCTCATTGTCATTTGTTATTATTCCTTTTGTACTATTGATGTCTATCTTGACATTAATTCACTGAGGCCACTGACGCCTATTAATTGTTCAATTGATGTCTAACTTGACATTAATTTATTGAAGGCCCTTGCCGCCTATATTTTAATGTACTCTATTTGTTGAGCGCTATCTACAGCTCATTGTCATTTGTTATTATTCCTTTTGTACTATTGATGTCTATCTTGACATTTAATTCACTGAGGCCACTGACGCCTATTAATTGTTCAATTGATGTCTAACTTGACATTTAATTTATTGAAGGCCTTTGCCGCCTATATTTTAATGTATGCTATTTGTTGAGCACTAGTTAAAGCTCATTGTCATTTATTATTATTCCTTTTGTAAATCATTGTCATTTATTATTATTCCTTTGTAAATCACTAAGATTGAACTTTGCAGCAATAACTTTTCATTATAGCACTCAATTTATATTCGCAATTCAGGTATCATTAATATTACCTTTTCGATTATTGTCAGGCTTCAATGGTCATTAATGTCATTGACCTAATCTCATTTAAATTTTGTATTTCTCTAACGTTTTATCACATGTTGTAATTTTCCCAAGATTTTTCAACTCAGTCTTCTTACAATTGTTTTTTGTATGTGGCCATCTGCCTATTATTATTTTATTATTATTAAATCTTATCTTGTTGATTCATTTAGTCTTTTATTGGCATACTTACCACACTTCAAGCTATCAGTATTTTTATGCACGAATTCAAAGATTTATTTGTAGGTATTAATACCAACTATCATTCACAGTCCACTGCCCTGACCTTGGATTCTGTCAATCTCCTTGCTGTTGATTTTCCCGTGCATATTCTAAATTTACAGCATTTTGAATTCTACGACCCAAGTTGGACGTCGTTCGTACCGCGGCATTATTATCAGTATAATTAAAAATTTTGTGAATCAGTAGAAAGAAAATATTATTGAAAAACAGATCTACCGACGGCTGTTGGATGACGCAATGATTATAACAGCTGATTTTTATTTGTGTGTGGCCATCTCACAAATCTCTCCCATAAGGATTACATGCAAACTTTGAAGGACAGTAGGAAAGAGTCCTGAAGTCAGATTATAATTTGATAGGCCATAAACCTGGTTCTGAACATAACAAACAAAACTAAAAAAAATCATCAAATCGGTGCACACATAAAAAAGTTATTGAATGTCAAAATTTGAGGCTCGATTTTATTTATATAGATTAGTATCTAAGTTTTCATCAGCTTTCTCTCATTGCCAACATTATAACAACAATATACAATATTATTGTGAATTTCCCTCATGTTTACTGCGTTACGCCTGGACACAAATAGGTCTAGAACTCTAGATCTAGATTCTAAACTCTAGATCCTAGAGTTTAGAAGATAAATCTTTGACTCAGAAAGAAGATTTAGATCAGAGAGCTTATTTTAGTCCTGGGCTCCAAGTCTAGAACTTATAGATCCCAAGCTCGGAAACCGGCCCTAGAAGCCCTTGTAGAGCTTTGTTTTCTTTTTAATTTGATGTATTATTTCACTACTTAATGTTTTCCTTCTATTGTTATAGCAGATTCAAAGTAGGGGGTGAAATTTTCAACTCTGCAACAAGTGTCAACTTAACAGTTCCACACCTTCAATAGACGGTCTAGAGATGCGCATTTTTGCTAAGTTTACCTCCCAACTAGTCTTCATTAAGCTACTAAGTCAAAAATTGTGTACCAGATGTTCTAGACTCAAATTTCACTGTCAAGTGATCATTTTTACAAAATTAAAATTTCACCCCCTACATTGAATCTGCTATAACAATAGAAGGAAAACATTAAGTAGTGAAATAATACATCAAATTAAAGAGAAAACAAAGCTCTACAAATCTACGGTGAGAATATCTCGAAAACTGTTGGAGATATCAGAATCACCACAGAACAAATATTGTAGAAAATTTATCAAGCTTCATTTCTGAATAGTTAGTCATGTCGGTTAACCGCATTTTTCTCG
Organism: Nilaparvata lugens; assembly: GCF_014356525.2. Classification (NCBI taxonomy): domain Eukaryota; kingdom Metazoa; phylum Arthropoda; class Insecta; order Hemiptera; family Delphacidae; genus Nilaparvata; species Nilaparvata lugens. The sequence continues at coordinate 8,472 of NW_024090728.1, forward strand.
AGATATGAGCGTGAAAGCAAAACATTGAAAAATACAACTTTTAAACCACCTCATCCCTTTAGCACAAGGGGTAGGGATGGGGACTTTTGATATGTTCACCCCCTAACTGGTCCCAACAAAGCTGCGAAGTCAAAAATTGTGTTCAAAACATTCTCTCCAAATTCCTTTGTCAATTGGTCTATTTTTGCATAACTGAAGATCTCACACTCAACACTGAATCTGCTGCAACAGTCGTGGGGATGTGCGTAAACTTCTGAAATTATACATCAAATTGAAGAGACCCTGAATAGAACTGCGGGGTCAAAAATTGTCTTCCAAACTTTTCCCTCTATACCCTTTTTTGAGCATTCATTGCCTGGACTAGTAATGCTATCGATAATTTGACATCTTGTGGGGCGGTCTCTTCGGCTAAACTCACACTTACGCCACTAAAGTGAGAAGAGCACAACTCCAGTCCCTCCGCGACGCAGCATGTATTTCAAATAGTGACAATTAGACCAGTAGATTCTAGTCTAGCAACCTCACGACTAAGAGACTGAGGCCTGGTTGCACAACAGCCGGTTAAATTAACCGTGATTAATTTCACGAGAACCAATCAGAGGCGTTTTTGAAAAGACGGCTTCTGATTGGTTCTCATGGAATTAATCACGGTTAAGATTTAACCGAACATGAGTCGAGCAGCGACTCGACATGTTGGTCGAGAAACGACTTGGGTTGCACAGGCTAGTACCATGTATTTTTACTTCCTTGCCCTATTACATAGGTAAGGAAAGTATTGCTTTCCAAAAAAAATTAAGGTACCCTAATTTCATGTTTTCTATACGTTTCATTACTTTCCTTGCCCTATTACCATAGGTAAGGAAAGTATTGCTTTCCAAAAAAAATTAAGGTACCCTAATTTCATGTTTTCTATACGTTTCAAGGTCCCCTGAATCCAAAAACATGATTTTTGGTGTTGGTCTGTGTGTGTATGTCTTAAAACACGATAACTCCATTCCTAATTAACCGATTGACTTGGAATTTTAAACTGAGGTCCTTATACCATGAGGATCCGACAATAAGAAATTCAATAAAATTCAATTCAAAAAGGCGGAAAAAATGGTGGATAGTGGCTAAAAACCATATTTTTCACGGTTTTCTCGAAAACGGCTCTAACGATTTTCTTCAAATTTATACCCTAGATAGCTATTTATAAGCCCTATCAACTGACATGAGTCTCATTTCTGGGAAAATTGCAGGAGCTCCGTAATATTCCTGAAAAGATTGAATTTTGTTAAATTTCTATCACGATTTTCTCAAAAATGACTTGACCGATTTTTTTTCAAATTCATACCCTGTATAGGCTAGTATTTATCAGCTCTATTAACTGGCATGAGTCTCCTCCCTGAGAAACTAACAAGGGGTCCAGTTTATTCAAAAGAACACATGTCGATATTCTATTTGTAGAACAGCTGTTTTGACAACTTTTAAAAAATCCTCAAATTTCATAATTCAAACAAAGGAAAATGTACTCTGAAAACAATAACAATAGTATAATCATAGTTTAATTATTTAGCCGCCAATCGGCAATGTTATTCCCCGAATTATCCTCTTTCAAGAATGAGGCTTATAGATCAATGAGCAAGGAAAGTTGTGTGAGTGTACCACACCAGATTTTTAATGATGTGACGTTAGAAATTGAAATTTCAAAAGAAGGTTCATGGTTAAAGCTGAGAATAGAAACATTTTCTTTTTGTTTCATCATTTTAGATAAGACAATACAGTAGAAGCTCTCTTAACCGACCTCGGATCAACCGCCTGTCGGATTAACCGACCGTTTCCAGGAATATACTAACTTCGCTGCTGCTGCGATAACGATCCAAAAATAACTTTCATGTTTCAACAGGTCGAACATATGATTCCGTAGCAAGTCAAAATTCAGTCAGTTGCTCTCAATATCATGTGCGGGCAGTTTCTAGTGGGCTAACTGTGTTTGCAAACTTTGATATTTAACAGTTTTTGATACCGTAATTGTTTATGTAATTGACTTTGTTAGTGTAAAGTACAGTAGTGTAAAATGAGTGGTGTTAAACGTAAGAGACTTGTTGTGACGATGGAACAAAAACTAAAAGCAATAGAACGGCTTGATAAAAGAGAATCTGTTAAAAGCATTAGCGATGAACTCGGTGTCGGTGTTCATCAAGGGACATGGAAGATCATAAGGACTATTGGGTGAGTAATGGCTACAGTAGTTTTAAAAGTTTAAGAACAGTTTTAAAAGCTTTTTCACGTGTTTGAATGATTTTATCACCTATTACGACTATTTACAATATTATTCGTCTACCGACCTTTTTCGTTATCCGACCACGGTCCGGTCCCGTAGGGGTTTAAGAGAGCTTCTACTGTAATACGAATTATATAAGACATTATATTCAAGATAATAAAATTTGTTACAAATTTAGCAATTTATTAAATACAGAGACTAACAAAAATAATTTATGCTGTTTTAAACTATGTTGTTTTGTATCAAGTTATGAGAATTTATTTTATTGTTAGTTCGTAACTCAATTCATCCTTGAGTAACCATATGGTCACACACTAAACAAGCTTTGAGAAATGAGTAGGACTTTTGACCATTTGTTTGAGTTGGAGAAACTTATAACTCCTCACTGGATGAACTAGTTTAGCATTTCTAGTGATTAGTTTTGAGATTGGAATCGTCTAACAGTGGTATAGGCCTAATTCTATTTCAACTAATTTTTGTTGTTGCCGTTAGTCATTTACCTATAATTTCAATAAGGAGAATTTTAGGCTATAATAAACATAGTGAAGAAATATGTATTTGGAGTAATTTATTAATTTATCATATTTGGCCTCAACAAATCTATTTATTCACTGTTATCATAATAACTATGTAAATCTGAAAATCGGATTAATGAGAATGAGCATGCGCAGTAGTGACACCTGAAACTTGTATTTAAGTAGTGACAATGAGCAAGAAAGGCGTAAGGTCGAGAGACTGGAGTATCCTCGAATGGAGTCGTACGATCTGAGTCGAGGTAGTGTGAGTTGAACCCTAAGTTATGACGTATATTATATGGTTCATATTTATGTGGGTCCTGTTATAGGTAGGTACTGGGAAAAATAGTAAAATGTAAAAGGGTACTGAATGATGTTCATTTCATTCCAAGCAGGTACTGGTTTGCACAAACTTAACTTGGCACGGTACCCCCGATATTTGTACTTTATGTAAGTACACTGATTTTTAAGATTCGTTATTTAATATTCATTGAATGACTTTCAAATTGCGATAGACACATAACTAAGGAGACTCAAAACTTAATTCAATTCACCGGAATTCAAGCTTCAAGTTTCTTAATTATTTTTTATTCCAAGCTTTTTCTTTATTTTGAACTGATCAAATTTTGTAGTACTGAAATTATTTCAGATGTTTGTTGGGATGTGAGCCACTTCGTCCTATTATAGTTAATTACATTTGCATATAAATTTGGGCATTATTATAATTATTGATAAGTTCGTAAGATACGGGAATTAGGAGTTGAAAACACTTTAGTAACATGGAAATCGTTTATGACAGTTCAACAAAATTACAAGCCAATAAATTTCTGTAGAGGGATGACTTGTTCAGCCATCCTTCAGTAATTTTCAACCATAGAACATATATTTGTAGAAAGTTGTACTTATCAATTAATATTAATAATACATGAATCGACGATTGAAAGATTATGAAGGTTTCTTAAATTATATATTTTTAAAATAACTCGCCTATCCTTTCATTTGGAAGGTCTACGAAATGTGGGTGTGAACCGGTGCAAAGCAAGACCAGCCCGCTAGGCCCTAGAGCCCAGCTAAATGCATTATAACGTCTGCTTTCCTTTTACTCATTAGATGATCAAAACTTGTTTGGCCTTATTGATGTTCAATTAATAGCACACTACAATACATCACTTGAACCCCTAATTTACGCCTGGAATGTGCTAAGGAAGCTTGTGACAATTGTCTTCAGCTTAGCATCGGTGTCTTCAGTGATCTTTCCTTCTTTGCAATGCTCTGCAGAATGTCTTGGTGAGAGGTCCTGCAAACAAATAATATTGTCAATTTCAAGTAACAAATAACCTTGAGAAAGGATAAGATTAAGTTATATTAAAAACAAAAAACTCAGTAATGAAAAATTACAGGAAAAATCGAACTTAAAAAACATCGTACAAATAAAAATGAGAGGTTGAGACTATAATCAATTCATGGCTCTCCTGCCAACAATAAAATCAAGTTTACACTTGTATATTACTGCGTATAAAATGAAATGATTACTCTTTTCTGCTGTTAATATTGCTGGAATATTAAATACCAGTTCGCAATGCTTTCATTCACACTGAATTTCGTACTATGATTATTCAGTATTGTCTATGATACAGTGATGTTAAATGGTTACTGTGTCTTGCTGCTCTGCTCTGCCAAGATTCACTATCACACGCACATTGCTCTCTACATCGCCTTTCGGCTCCCAGCAACCACTTGTAACAAATGTTATCTTTTTTAATATAGTAATCAGACTACAAGTGGATTAATTGCTCATTAAAAGTATGAAAAACCATTTTAAATCTTAATGAAACAATCAATACCTTTTCAATTCAGGAAACTAGCAGAAGAAATACAATTTTCATGTGAAATTTACAGGTAGGGTTCCAAAATACAAAGCATCGTCTTCACTCATGCAATACTAAAAATAATAAGTTAGAATAATAGCCTCGTTTGCACTGAGAGAAGAAGAGGATGTGGTTCACTTTGTGCGTAAACCAGAACAGACGCTTGCTAACAAGGAAGGAGCTGAGTACCTGAATGGCAGCAATGGACAGACGTCATTTGCTTTCGTTGGGCTACTTGGCAATTGATTGCTAATTGTTAAGGAGTTGTATTCAGAAGTAATCTTCGTGAAAGACAACTCACAAATGTATTGTTAAGTTTCAAGTTTTTTCTCTATCTCTTTATTTTGAATTAAAAAAGAATGCCAACTTTATTTGTTTTTCAAATTAAATATCATGTTACTTACTCCTCTCCCCGGACGGATTTAATCCATGGGGTATTTCGCCGACAGATAATATTAACGTTTTAGAAGTGCACATACGTTCAAGATATGAAAGTAAAGATTTGAAGAATGTAATACATGGGCAGAATAATAATACCATTGGGTATTGCTGGAGTCATTATTGTTCACATACTGGTAAAATACTCGTCAAAAAATAAACCAGAGTGAAAAGACTTGATATTCAAAAATACATTCAGAAAAAATATCAAAATCCACGTAATGATTTTGGGCTGAGATATTACAATATCTATTCAAAATCCTTCAAATTCAATACCTCAACAATCTTTGATAGAATAACCTCTATAGGTCTTATTATAACACAACTGATCTTGCTAAAGAATAATGTTCTGAGGTTAGAAAACAACAACAATGAAGCACGTGGCAAGCTCGCGCTCTGATCTCAATCACCCTACTCAGCGAATCCTTGTTCGAGAAATGCGCGTAAGTCAGTACGCAGAACAGAATTGTATGCATGATTCATGGGAAGCAACCTTTCAGTGACAAACAGAATGCTAATTGAGCCAACCACCAGTGCAATGATAGCAGACCAACTATTGTGAGATTCACGTATAAAGTCAGGGCAATAGAATTGCCGATTCTCTGTTACCACCGCTTCCTGTATTAGATGGCTTTGATTCAAGTTATCCCGGTAAATCTGATCTAATATTAATTGTTGATTCTTGTTAATTAATGATCACAACTCTATCTCAAATGTATTTTATTCTTCAAGAAAATATATTTTTTTTAGAAAGTTGAATAATACATTTTAATTATTGCGATAAAATAGTTTGGTAGTTCGTTCTTATGTTTCTTCATAGTCAACAAACGATTTGGCAACAGTGCGGAGATAGAAAGTGATATTGGGCTCAGTCCCTCTCGATTTCATACCATATATTTCAGGTCTAATTCATACCTAAATTTCTAACCTGAAAGGTTCTGTTTAATTGCATTTCAAAGATAAAAGGGTAGGTTAGGAAGGTTAATTTTTTGATAATAAATGACAATAATATTAATAAGTTCTTCAGACTACTTTGACAGTTGGAAAAATAATTTCCAATTGTTAATAATTAATTATTGTTGGAAATTCAAATTATTTCTAAGAAACTTTCTCGTTTTTACTACCCACTTATCTTTTGAAACAAAAGTTTCAAGAATGTAGAAAAATTCATGTTTTCTGCTCGAAATGTCTCAATATTGACGAACATATAATTAAAAAATAATTATAGGTCGGATAAAAATGACACCATTAGAAAGAAGACAATCTCCCTGTAATTTTGATATAAAATTCTTACGCATTATGACGCCTCGTGATTCAGAGAGAAGTGATATTCAATGAAAACCATATTTTCGCAATGTTTCCAATATCTCCAAAAAACTTGAATTTCTTTTTAATCCTTAATCCTAAAACTTGTTTAGCATTACGGGATATCGGGATGATATTCTGATGTTAAATTGAAAATTGCAATTTTACTCAATCTGGCAACCCTGTAATTTCTTCGAATTGAGAGCCAAGACTCAACTTATTTCACACAGACTATAGCAATTGCTAGCTTTTAACAATCACCCACTATCAGCTTTGTCTAATGACAGACTAGTACAAACAAATGTCATCAGGCAAGCTTTATAACGTGAATCTCACCAGTACCTCCTTCATACCGAACCTGAGCCTAGAAAAAAAAGGGCGCCGTAGATGGTGGCCGGCATCAATATTTTAAACGGGAAGTAGACGAACTGAGACCCTCCCGAACAGCTGTTAGTGATTTTTTCATAGTGGAAATATAGTACATTATAATATTAATTGTTGATTCTTGTTAATTAATGATCACAACTCTATCTCAAATGTATTTTATTCTTCAAGAGAATATATGTTTTTAGAAAGTTGAATAATACATTTTAATTATTGCGATAAAATAGTTTGGTAGTTCGTTCTTATGTTTCTTCATAGTCAACAAACGATTTGGCAACAGTGCGGAGATAGAAAGTGATATTGGGCTCAGTCCCTCTCGATTTCATACCATATATTTCAGGTCTAATTTCATACCTAAATTTCTAACCTGAAAGGTTCTGTTTAATTGCATTTCAAAGATAAAAGGGTAGGTTAGGAAGGTTAATTTTTTGATAATAAATGACAATAATATTAATAAGTTCTTCAGACTACTTTGACAGTTGGAAAAATAATTTCCAATTGTTAATTAATTAATTATTGTTGGAATAATTCAAATTATTTCTAAGAAACTTTCTCGTTTTTACTACCCACTTATCTTTTGAAACAAAAGTTTCAAGAATGTAGAAAAATTCATGTTTCCTGCTCGAAATGTCTCAATATTGACGAACATATAATTAAAAAATAATTATAGGTCGGATAAAAATGACACCATTAGAAAGAAGACAATCTCCCTGTAATTTTGATATAAAATTCTTACGCATTATGACGCCTCGTGATTCAGAGAGAAGTGATATTCAAATGAAAACCATATTTTCGCAATGTTTCCAATATCTCCAAAAAACTTGAATTTCTTTTTAATCCTTAATCCTAAAACTTGTTTAGCATTACTGGGATATCCGGGATGATATTCTGATGTTAAATTGAAAATTGCAATTTTACTCAATCTGGCAACCCTGTAATTTCTTCGAATTGAGAGCCAAGACTCAACTTATTTCACACAGACTATAGCAATTGCTAGCTTTTATACAATCGACCAAGTGTCACCCACTATCAGCTTTGTCTAATGACAGACTAGTACAAACAAATGTTCATCAGGCAAGCTTTATAACGTGAATATCTCACCAGTACCTCCTTCATACCGAACCTGAGCCTAGAAAAAAAAGGGCGCCGTAGATGGTGGCCGGCATCAATATTTTAAACGGGAAGTAGACGAACTGAGACCCTCCCAAACAGCTGGTTAGTGATTTTTTCATAGTGGAAATATAGTACATTATAATATTATATTGTGGAAATATAAATATAAGTCCGCCAACTGCGGCGGCCATTTTCATTTTTTTCCTAGGCTCAGGTCCAGCAGTATGTGGGAAGAGCTGATCTCACTTTGGAATTGTAATTTAAAATTATTACAAATTGGTGATTGACTGACTTGATGTGCTGCAGGAACTCCTTTTCGAAGGCGGTGATTTTGGAGGGGTCCATCTTGTCGAGGTGGCCACGCACGCCGCAGTAGATGACGGCGACCTGTTCCTCGATGGCCATGGGCACGTACTGTCCCTGCTTGAGCAGCTCAGTCAGCCGCACGCCGCGGTTCAACAGCTGCTGGGTGGCCGCGTCCAGGTCCGAGCCGAACTGCGCGAACGCTGCCACCTCACGGTACTGCGCCAACTCCAGTTTCATCGAGCCGGCCACCTACAACACAAACATCATCCTTCTCAACATACATACAATAAATGCCAAGTGACACAACTGACACACGTCTATAGTTGGGGCCACGTTATAATGACAGTGAAGAAAGATACCATCAATAAATAACTCATTCAACACAGGATACTATTACACAAGCCCACAGTTGAATCAAATTAAAAATACAATACACTGAATCTATCGCCAATACAATCTTCCTCTGGAGGCTACACTTAGGGCCGGTTTCCGAGCTCGGGATTTAGCCAAGTCCTAGACTTTAAACATCTGGAGTCAAAAATTGGTTTTCCAAAACGGGGCGTAGCCGCAGTCATAGTCACGTTTGAATTAAATTTCGAAGAACTAGAAAATGGGAACTCAAAATAAAATAAAGAGAAAATATTGTAAAGTTTCAGCTATTTTGGGAATGTCTAATTTCGTCAAGGAAAAACGTTTCCAATTATAGAAATGATGAAATAAAAACTACGACTACTGTTATAAAAGCTGCGACTACGCCCCGTTTTGGAAAGCCAATTTTCTGACTCCAGCTGTTCAAAGTCTAGGACTTGGCTAAATCCCGAGCTCGGAAACCGGCCCTAAGTCATTGTACATTCTAGTTAAAATATACAACAACGTCGCCGAATATCTGCCTAGTCACTGCCTTCTATAGAAGATAACTGATGTAGTATCAACTGTTCATTCTTGTTATAAATATAATAAATTATATTTCATTCACAAGAAATTATATTTTTAATGGTTCAACAATAAATCTCCATAATTAAGATTACATTTTTTCAATTAATTATATTTCTACATTCTAAAAACGGTCTGACAACGTTGCGGAGCTAGAAAAGGATTCGCTATCTTTTTTGTCGAATGATAGACAAGGACAGCAACACCAATGTTATTCAAATACAGCCATTATAACGAGGACCTCACAATACTGTCAAAGTATTCTGGTCAAACCTCATAAATTTCAGGACTACACACATGACTAGACATATTTCAAGATAGCTGAGATCATAATTATATCAGTAAATATTAACATTTCATTTAGGCCTACATCAATAATTAAGTAACAAATATTGAATATTATTTTTGCAAATGGCTGTATTCACTAATTATAAAACTACAGCTTGATAGGCTGGTTGTTTCAAATAACTGAAAGAAATTCAGCTGGTTACTAAATGTTATTGCTATGCATACTAGCGTCTTTCTGCTGTGGAAAGGGTAAATCAATCCAATGATCAAATTGTGAGACCGTGATTATACATTATATTGTGATGATAATCGACTACTGTCTATTTGTTGACTTCACAAATTTTGTCTAGGCAATAAATTACTACAATATGAATAATTAAATTAGGTTTTGAAATTGAATTTGTCTACTAAAATGCAGTACCTGCTTCATGGCTCTGGTCTGAGCAGCGGATCCGACACGGGAGACAGACAGACCGACGTTGATGGCAGGTCGGATGCCCTTGTAGAACAACTCAGTCTCCAAGAAGATCTGTCCGTCAGTGATGGAGATCACATTGGTTGGGATGTAAGCTGACACATCACCAGCCTGAAGCGAACCAATAAAATTACATTCAACAAGTACTCATTGGACCATCGTCTAACGACTCGAATACGCCCACTTACAATGGTCAATTGAATCATCAATATCCAAATAATCTTTTACAACCAGATCAGTAACAATCAATGAAGTTCAGTATTGTTATAAATTCAATCATCGATCATCAAAAAATTATAGTTATGCATAAAAATCAACTATTAAAATATTAATTACAGCTACATTTCATTGCTATATTTTCTATTTCATTCCTTCCAAGTGGAGTGACTAATTTAGATCCATCCATAGCTGTAGAAATTCAATGAAAGCCTACTGATAATATGTTGCATAATTTAAATACATGGTTAAATTTTCAATGAAGATTTTGGAAGTATATTACAACTATTTTTCCAGTGTTTTGGTTAGTACGAAAAGTTGGTAATATCTTGGTAAATAATAAAATAAATGAACTTGAAAATACAATATCAATTGCACAGTCGCCATAAAGTAGTAGGTTGCAATTTGCAACTTTGATAACCTATCACTGGTAAGATTTGTATTCAACTATCAATCATTGTACGATTGCTGACCTGGGTTTCGATGACGGGTAGAGCAGTGAGGGATCCTCCTCCGTTGGTTTCGTTCATCTTGGCAGCTCGTTCGAGAAGACGCGAGTGAAGGTAGAACACATCTCCGGGGTAGGCCTCACGGCCGGGGGGTCGACGCAGCAGCAGTGACATCTACAACAAAATCAATAAAGCATCTGCTAGACATAATTAAAAAACATAGCTTCCATTCATGAAACAGCTTATGCACAATTCCTAAAAAAATACATAACTTCATAAACACATGATTATACTAGTATCTACAACTACAGTAACAATATTATACAAACTCATAATACTACAAATTCACAGTGCATATCTATTTTTATTAATGAATTTCTCATTTATTGGAAAAATAGAAGAACGTTCATGGATGAAGCTGTGAGTTTACAACAAGTGGGCAGAGGAACAACGTCTTTCAAACAGTGTAAGAGAAATGTTTTTCTTGATGCGAGTTGAACGTTTTTCATGCTAGGTTGCACTAACCGGGATCAACTGTCTCGAAACAGCTAGCATAGTTTCTGAATAATCTTTGTTGGAGCAACCCTATTACAGCCAACAATTATTATTCATTCATTTAATAAACACAATTACAAGTTATATAGCTATCTACGACTGGGAGAGAACAACTGGCTTAGGCCAAAACTGCTATTCTTGTAAACTTTATAAACAGTATATCATACCTAAAAGATAGGTTACAATTCACTTTTAAGAGTTTAGTCAAATTTTCTGCCCACGGATGAAAAAATAGAAATTTTGTAATTACTCGTTAGAATTCAATATTAAACTAGATACTCACTGCAAACTAAAAAGAATTCAGTTATATCAGAAAATGTGAAGTTGGAAATACACCAACTTAAGTCACTTTCAACACAGCTTCATTATGATTATAGTTATTTTATGTTGTAGAGTTATGATCTAGAACACACACCCAGTGTCCTAATGACTGATAGGGTGACAAACCTGACGGTAGGCGACGGCCTGCTTGGACAAATCGTCGTAGATGATGAGAGCGTGCTTGCCGTTATCGCGGAAGAACTCTCCCATGGCGCAGCCGGAGTAGGGAGCCAGGTATTGCAGGGGGGCAGCGTCCGACGCTGTGGCACACACTATGATTGTGTACTTCATGGCACCTAAACATCAAAATAACCATATTTCATATAAAAATATACCACAAGTACCAACTCTTCAATATTTTAAATAAAACTATTATTTAATATTCAAGAAACAAGATGCTTGTAGCTGCATTCAAACACATGCTTACAGAGTCTGTCCAGAAAGTAATGTCAATGAATTTTCCCGACGCTATTATAAATTCCAGAGTGCTTAGGCTGAGGCAGAATAGTGGTGGGGGTCTTGGAAACAAGGCCGACTGCCAGTTGCCTCCGCCCTGTCGGAGAGAGTTCTTACATGCATTTTGGTGAGAGACGTTTTCGTGACGCGCCAGACTTCAAAATGAAATGGCTGTAGCTCTCCCCACAGCAACGCAGTGAGACGAGGACCAAGACGATTTAGGAAATGTTGATGAACTAGGAAAATGGGTTTTACTCGAACATTCAAGACTCATCTCTAGTGATAACATTTTTTCAAATCTAGGTCCTAATCACACTGTGTTGCTTGAGAGAGCACTGGATTTTGAACTCTGACGCGTCTCACACACGGAAATGCCTGTAACTCCGGCAGGGCAGAGACAACTCACTGGCTCGCAGTCAGCCTCGTTCTCAAACACCCCCCCCCCATTCCATGGTCTCCTAACTACCGCTGAGAGAATGAAAAAAAATCATTGACATCAATTTTTCCGGACATTGCATGTATAGCTGAAAATGTGATACAAGAATCTTGTTTGAACAGCTGCGATAACAGACTACAGTATTGATATAATCATCAATAATTAAGGTCAAAAGATTTATGTATGGGATTTTCATTTAAACTCAACCTCTGAACCACTAGACACTATAAAACAAATTAGTTATATTGATGAAAAATAATGATGCCTTACCGCTGTCAGTGAGTCGCTTCACAATCTGGGCGACAGTTGATCGCTTCTGACCAATAGCAACGTAGATGCAGTACAACTTCTTCTTTTCTTCCTGGGCGTCGTTGAATCTCTTCTGGTTGATGATGGTGTCAATAGCCAGAGCAGTTTTTCTAAAACAGGTAAAACAATAATGTGGATTCCAATAAAAATATAAATTTCGGGGAATAGATTGTTGTGTGACATTGATTAAATCCTGATGTGCAAAAAGTTTCTCAAAATATATTGACATATTAAATTATAATGGTTTATGGAAGAATGAATGTTTGCAGGGCAGTGTCTATGAATACAGAATACTTGTGTAGTTTATTAGTCTAAATAACTATTGTGTCCAGTTGACAGAGCATCACATGCACTATTTCTCAGCAAAAAGCAATAATTGAAAACTATTGACGATTCCAGAATAGTCGGAGCTGGAAATCCTAGTAAAATATTTATTGCATCTAACATTTGAGGAATTGTTCAATTTTATAAATCTTTAGCTTTTTACATATTCAAAGTCCTTCTTGAAACTAATTATAATCAAAGTAAATGTTATACTAAACAAATTTATACGTGGTTAGTACCAAAACAATGGTTAGCAGCTCAAAATGTACAAATGTTGAAAAATACGATATGAAAGGTATATTGCGGCTTCTTGTCACAACTTCATGGACTTCACTGCTAGATAAAGTATAGCATAAGAATGTGGAAAATTTGAACACAGCACTGTGAGTATAAGCTATGTTGTTTTATTTACCAAGATAATCAGGGTAATATTTCTTGAATATTTCCAAGATCTCTATTTCCCAAAGTGTTCACTATTAAGAATGTTATGATTGAGTAGCCTAAATTTTTACAAAAAAGTGTGAAATTACCCAGTCTGTCTGTCACCAATGATGAGCTCTCGCTGTCCTCGGCCAATGGGCACAAGGGAGTCGACGGCCTTGATTCCACTCTGCATGGGCTCTCTCACTGAGATCCTGGGAATGATACCTGGGGCTTTCACTCCAACACGGGCTCTGAAATAATCAATTGCGTTATTATTTGATGGCAAATTCACATTCGAAAACAAGCGGCTTAAAAACGTCTCCATTGATACGTTCAGCAGAAACTCCAATTTCAGAAAACTGCAATTACTGAGAATGGAAAAATAATAAATTGTGCAAAATCTATCAAATGGAAAAATAATGAATTTTGCATAATCTATCATTGTAATTATTTGACAAACTTTGAATCAAATTTTTACTGGTGTACAATTCAAAATTATATCCATATATTCTGAAAGATGAAAGTTGATTTCAAATATTCATGTTTTCTGTGGTACAATGAAATTAGACTAAGCGGTTTATGACAGCGTAGTTTTCACAAACCAACCTAGGTACCAATTAGTTGGCTATAGTATTCTTGATGATAATAGTTTATAATACGATTATTTGAAAGTATGATATCATTTTACTCAAACAGTTTGGGCGAATATTATTATGATTGGCAAACAATGTTTGCCCGTGGCCACCAGTGGACGCGTCACCAAACAAAATATTTGTAAGTGGGGAGAACAGGTTCTATGTTTTACAGCAAACACTGAGATTTTTTGGAAAACAGTAATTTTTGTTTGACAATAATTGTCCAAACTTTTTAAAATGTTTGTCCCTGAGCCCCTCAAAAAAACATGTTCGCCGAACATTTATGTCGAACATTTGTTCAGTGTAGACACGGCTTTATATCGATTTATAAATAAAAATGGGTGACATTCATTTTGTCCTGTACTTCAACATTTCGTTATTTGTGTTTATTATCTAAAATTACCACCAAAATATTTCAGATATCAACATATTGCCATTTAAAAGTAGAAATCTAGCCTACCTAACCTTCCCTTCTACCTTTAAACATGATTAAACAGAACCTTTTAGGTTAGGCTTATGTTCATCTAATTTCATACGCAGGGCAAATTGCTGAAATCTAGCCGATCTGAGATCATCCCATAAAATAATACTGTAAACATTAATTAGAACTACGTTGATGGAATAATTTATTTTTACAATTAATAACATAATTTATTGAAACTAATAACAATAATAATAATAATAATATAATAATAATAATAATAATAATAATGATAGTGATAATGGGTACAGGTGAAGTCTGTTAAGTTGATCTGAAAAAGTTTTATGGAAAGTTACCTAGTCTTGCTGGAGAGAGGTCCCTTGCCGTCAATGGTGTTGCCGAGGGCGTCGACGACACGACCAAGCAGGTCCTCGCCAACGGGCACATCGACAATGGCGCCGGTTCGCTTCACGATGTCGCCCTCCTTGATCAGCTTGTCGTTACCGAACACCACCACTCCCACGTTGTCCGGCTCCAAGTTGAGGGCCATGCCCTTCAGACCCGACGAGAACTCCACCATCTCCTCGCCCTGGATGTTCTTCAGACCATAGACACGCGCGATACCGTCACCAATGCTCAACACGCGGCCCGTCTCCTCCAAGTCGGTCTGAAACCAACAATCACACATTCATTTTCACACAAATTAACTCATTCATTTTCACAGCAACCACTTTAATTTAAATGATGAGAGAAGAAAACCAGGTTACCACTTTACTATATCTATCCTCCATTTTAGAACAATGAGATGTCCAAAATGAGGATAAATATTATCAATCGATAATTTCAATTAATTTTTTAATTGATTCTATAACATATATAATTTAATAATAAATTTGATGTTTGACAAATACCATATTTAGAAAATTGAAAACTGAATAATATCAGAAACTAGTCCTGTTTAAAAGGATAGGTTACTAACAGTACCTATTATCATTACACACTTTGGACTCATTTAGAGTTGAATGCAAGGTATGGACAAATGTTTCAACGAATAAATTTGTAATTAACATGGGCTAGAAATAACTACTTAGATTAAATGTTTATGTAATTATTCAAATTATTAGACTCTCACCATAAAAAATTATTATTAATTTTTTATTAACATTTATCAACAAGACACAAAACAAAACAAGTTTTTATAACAAAACAAAAACGTTTTCTCTTATTATAAAGTCTTTAAGCGCGGTGGATTTTGTAAAACTCGTCTTAATCGTCTTCCAGGATACAGAACATTAATTTTTTTGTGTGAACGTTTTCTAAATCTAGACAAATGAGCTCCAGCTAACCACTTTAAGGCATCATCAATGAGTATATCGCAAATTCTTCGTTTTCGAATTCGTTTCTTAATAATTCCCCGCCTAGGTGCTTTTTTCTCGTATGAGAGTGTCTCCCAAAAGTTCGATCGTTACTACGTGCTTGGTCTTCATATTCTGATTGGTTCAGCTGAGATTCTCCTAGGAACTTATAATTTAATTGTTTGTTAGCAATAGGATTCGAATTAGTTTCAGGAAACTTTTCAAACACCACATCATCCTTGATATCATATTTTTTGTATAAAAGCTTGTTATAATAGTTCCCCATTTAATTTTTTTTTGAATGACGGTATATTAAAATTTGAATTATTTGATTTTTGATAAATAAATACTAGATAATTTTCAGATGTTCCACTAAAATTTAGTTGACTTTCATGTTGAGTTAGGTTATTTGAGAAGGATTACATTAGTTACTATGACAATATTTGTACTCATGATCATCAGTGAGAACTTCTCATAGATCAATACCCTGCCTCCTATATCATACAGTCTGGTGTATCTCCTCAAATTTCAAGACGCAACAGAATGTTAGATTTAAAAACTTTTAATCTCAATCTTAATTTTAAAATCCAAAACAACTAAGATTTTTATGATAAATTTATGTAAAATAAGGTTATGAGTTTTGTGCGAATGAGGAAATTATGCTACACTTTTGCATAGAAAAATATAGGGATTGTTATTAAAAACGACAAAAATTTTAGATTTTAGCCTCTCAACTGTAAAAAATAACGGTAATAGTTTTTTTTTATATATTTTTATTAACAAATTTAATCGACTTAAAGGATGGTAGCTTCTTATAACATTCAGAGAATATGCATAACTGTTTAGTTGATTTTTATCTGTCAGCATTCCTCATATACAACATCAATGCTTTCCAATCAACCAATGCTGACAGCTTGTAATTTGTTTACATAAAAGCAAACGACAAAACACACCTGTATTTTTTACTTTTTCAGCTGTAGGCTAATAAGTGTATTCTAAAACTATATCAAATTAAACACTGTAGAATTGATGGAAAAATATTGAATTTTCAAAAATGCATTTCATGTAATAAAAATGCATATTGAAATAATCGTAGGCTACTTTGATTTATAAGACGCTATTAGTTGATTTCACAACCATTAGAAAACCGGCAAAATAATTTTTATAATAATAGATTAAATGACTTGTGCGAGCAAATATTCAAATATACCGGGTGATTACAAATGAAATAGACAACTTCAATAGCCTGTACAAAATTAAACTGGTGTATTTCAACATAGTAAGTGATATAGGTTTGTAGGGAATTCTTTAAAGTTTATGTGGTAGAACTGTGGCTGGCTATTGTTGGCTGCTCCGTGTTACAACAGCCAGTTTAGTTTAGCAATATGGCCGCTACTCAAGTGGAGAAAGCTTATTGTGTCTTGAATTAGCCAAAACAAACTCTGTTACTGTTGTGCAGCGTCATTCAGAACAAAATACGGTAAACCACCACCAACAAGGCAATCATTTATGACTGGTATGAACGTTTTGAAAGCAGGGGGTTGTAAGAGGAAGAGTACTGGAAGACCTTCTGTTACAGAAGAAAAAATTGATAGTGTTCGTGATTTTGTACACAGTCCAGGAAAATCGACTAGATCAGCG